>NW_007247201.1:492106-537616 GCF_000164805.1 Carlito syrichta
GGAATTGGTTGCCAATTCCAATTTCCATAAGGGTGTCTCCTGCGTTTTCTAAGATTCTTACAGTTTGAGGTTTTATGTTTAGGTCTTTGATCCATTTAGAGTTTATGTTTGTGTATGGTGATAGGTAAGGGTCTTGTTTAATCTTTTGCATGGGGTTAGCCAGTTTTCCCAGCATCATTTACTGATTCTCCTCTCCCTAGTAGGTGATGGTGGAGGCTTTGTCGAAGATGAGTTAGTTGAGAAATTGAGATTTTGCTTCTGGAATCTCTATCCTGTTCCATTGGTCTATATGCCTGTTCTTATACCAATACCAGCCTATTTTGATTGTTGTTGCCGAATAATAAAGTTTAAAGTCTGGGAGTGTGATATCTCTCACTTTATTTTTCTTTGCTGAGGATTGTCTTGGCTATTCGTGGTCGTTTGTTCCCATAAGAATTCCTGTATTGTTTCCAGGTCTGAGAAGAATGCTGCTGGTAATTTATGGGTATTGTGTTAAATCTGTAAATTGCCTTGGGTAGAATGGACATCATAACACTGTTGATTCTTCCAATCCATGAGAATGGAATATTTTTCCATTTGCTCGTGTCATCCTTTGATTTCTTTGAGCAATATTTTGTAGTTTTCATCATAAAGGTCTTTCACGTCTCTGGTTAGGAAGATACCAAGGTATTTCATTTTTTTGTGGCTATTGTGAATGGGATTGTGCTTTTTATTTGGCTTTCTGTTGGTTTATTGTTGGTGTATAGAAATGTGAGTGTCTTTTGCACATTTATTTTATACCCTTAAACTTTGCCAAAGTCCTTTATCAGTACAAGTTTTTTTGACAAATTCTCTTGGGTTTTCAAGGTATAGAATCATGTCATCTGCAAAGAGGGATAACTTGACTTCTCTTTCTCTTTGAATACTCCTGATCTCCTTCTCTTGTCTGATTGCTCTAGCTAGAACTTCCAAAACTATGTTGAAAAAGAGGGATGAGACTGGGCATCCTTGTCTTGTTCCAGTTTTCAGGGGAATGTTTCCAGTTTCTGTCTGTTTAGAAGTATGTTGGCTGTGGGTTTCTCATAGATGGCTCTTACTATTTTGAGGTATGTTCCATCTATGCCTAGATTTTTGAGGGTTTTTTATCAAGAACTGGTGCTGGATTTTATTGAAAGTCTTTTCTGCATCTAATGATATAATCATGTGGTTTTCATTTTTACATTTGTTGATGTATTTAATTACGTTTATGATCTTGTGAATGTTGAACCAGTCTTACATCCTGGGGATGAATCCTACTTGGTCGTGGTGGATGATTTTTGAGTTGTGTTGTTGGATCCAGTTACTAGGATCTTGATGAGCATTTTAGCATCTATGTTCATCAAGGATATTGACCTGTAGTTCTCTTTCTTTGTTGGATCTTCACCTAGTTTGGGTATCAATGTGATGTTAGCTTCATAAAATGATTTGGGGAGAGTTCCATCTTTCTCAGTTGCCTGGAATACTTTGAATGGGATTGGATTGGTATCAGTTCCTTGTATGTTTTGTAGAATTCTACAGGAAAACCTTCTGGTCCAGGGCTTTTTTTTTTTGTAGATAGTTTTCTTATGACATAGTTAATTTCCTGGATTGTTATTGGTCTATTTAGGGTCTCTATTTCTTCTTGTTTCAACCTGGGGAGGTTGTGTTATGTCAGAAATTTCTCCATTTCCTTTAGTTTTTCAAGTTTTTTTCCATACAAGTGTACATCATACTCTCTGATAATCTTTTGTATTTCTTGGTGGGTCAGTTGTGACTTGATCTTTTGCATTTCTGATTGTGTTTATTTGGGTTTTTTCTCTCTTTTTCTTGGTCAGTCTAACTAAGGGTTCATCAATCTTGTTCATCCAACTTTTTGTTTCCTTTTTTTTTTATTGTATTATATTTTTGTCTTCTGTGTCCCAAATTTGGGCTTTTATCTTGGTGATCTGGATTCTTCTGCTGAAGTTAGGGTTTTGGTGGTCTTGCTTTTCCAGCTTCCTTGGATGATTTGTTAGGCTGCTAACCATGATCTTTCCATTTTCTTCATGTGTGTTCATAGAGTATGAATTCTCCTCTTAGTACTGATTTCATGTCGTCTCAGAGGTTTTGGTAAGATGTTTATTTGTTTTTATTTGTTTCCAGGTATCATTTAGTATGTTTTGATTTCCATGTTGACCCAGGAGTTGTTTAGCATCATGCTATTTAGTGTTCATATCTTTGTGGGTTTGGGGGGAACTTTGTTGGTGTTCATATTTGCTTTTATTCCACTGTGGTCTGAGAAGGTGCATGGCAGTATTTCAATCTTATGGAATTTGTTTATGCTTGATTTATGACCGAGAATGTGGTCAGTCTTAGAGTACATTCCATGTGGTGATGGGTAAAATACATTCCCTGATTGTTGGGTGGAGTGTGTTCTGTAGGTATCAATTAAGTCCATTTGATCAAGTGTCACATTGAGGTTCCAGATCTCCTTGCTGATTTTTTGTCTTGATGATCTGTCTGTCTAGGGTTGTGATTGGGGTATTTAGGTCCCCAGCTGTGATAGTATTAGAGTCAATATCTTTTTTTTAGTTTACCTAGAAGTTGCTTTATGAAAGTTTGTGCGCCTATTTTGGGTGCATGTATGTTTAGGATGAATATTTCTTGTTGATAGATTTAATATTTTATCATTATGTAGTGACCTTCTGTATCTTTTTAAGTTTTTGGCCGCTTAAAGGGTATTTTGCCTGATATTAAGATTGCGATTCCTGCTTTCTTTTGTGTTCCATTCGCCTGAAATTTTGTTTCCTATCCTCTTACTTTGAGTCTGTGAGTGACCTTTCTGATGAGATGAGTCTCTTGGAGACAATATATATTGTTGCCTCATGATATTTTATCCATTTTGCCATACTATGTCTTTTCAGTGGTGTATTTAGTTCATTCACATTCAGGCTAATTATTGAGATGTGAGAGTTTATTCCTGTCATGAGGTTCTTATGGAGTTTGTTGTTGTTGCTACTGTTTGTTTGTTTGTTGTCTTTCTTTTGATTTTTGAGTTGATTCATGTGTGGTTTCAATCCTTTTCCTGAATTTTTGGGAAGGGCATTGTTGTTCTTTTTTCCCTTTCTTCTGTGCTTAACACTTTCTTAAGTGTTTCTTGTAGAGCTGGTCTGGAGGCAGTTTAAACTCTTAGGAATTGGATATCTGGGAAGGATTTTAATTCTCCATCACTGATGAAACTTAGCTTAGCTGGGTAGGTAATTCTTGGTTGAAACTGTTTATCTTTGAGAACTTTGAAAATTGGACTCCAGGCTCTCCTAGCCTGAAGTGTTTCTTTAAATAAGTCTGCTGCTATTCGAATTGGTTTTCCTTAGTAGGCAGTCTGACCTTTCTCTCTTGCTGCCTTTAGGATTTTTTCTTTTATACCTTCTTTGTGTAGGCAAATTACTATGTGTCTAGGAGTTGATCTTCTCATTTGTTGTTTTGCAGGTGTTCTCTGTTTGAATGGTTGAGTCACTGATGAGATGAGGAAAGTTTTCTTGCATAATTTTGTGGAATGTTTGTTCCAGGGTGGTCACTGTCTCTCTGTCTGCTTCAGGGATTCCAATTAATCTTAGGTTCACCCTCTTGAAATAATTGCTCATCTCTTGGTTCTGTCTTTTTTTTTTTTTTTTGAGTTGGAGTCTCACTCTGTCGCCCAGACTGGAGTGCAGTGGCCACTCCCGGCCACCGCAACCTGGACCTGCTGGGCTCCGGTGATCTTTCCGCCTCAGCCTTCCGAGTTGCTGGAACTACAGGCTACCACGCCCGGTTAATTTTTTATTTATTGTAGAGATGAGATCTCGCCAAGTTGTCCAGGTGGGTCTTGAACCCGCGGGCTCAGGCAGTCCACTCACCTTGGCCTCCCAAAGTGCTGGGATTACAGGCTGAGCCACCAAGCCTGGCCTCTTCTGTCTTTTTAAGCTTCTTTTCTATGTTTTTAACAGTTTGGGTTAGTTTCATATTTTGATCTCAAGTTCTGAGGTTCTTTCCTCTGCTTGGATACTTCTGCTTTCCATGCTGATCAGATTGTTATTTATTTCATTCACTGTATTCTTTATTGCTGTTATCTTACTTATTAACTCCTTCATTCTTTCCTCTTGTCTCTTCTTATTTCTATTTATTCTCTCTATTAATATCTTGATATGTGGATTTGTGGTTTGAGACCGGTCATTCTGGGGGCTCTTCATTGTTTCAGTTTCAAAGTCTACCTCCCAGGGGTCTGTGTGAGACCCATATTCTTCGTTTTTCTTCATTTGTGTAGATCTCCCCCCTACCTTTATTTTATTTTATTTTTTGAGTTGGAGTCTCACTCTGTTGCTCAGACTGGAGTGCAGTGCGGCCACCGCAGCCTCAACCTGCTGGGCTCCGGCGATCCTTCCGCCTCAGCCTTCTGAGTAGCTGGAATTACAGGCGTGCGCTACCACGCCCGGCTAATTTTTTGATTTTAGTGTAGAGATGAGGTCTCGCCTGCCCAGGCGAGTCTCGAACCCGCGGGCTCAGGCAATCCACTCACCTCAGCCTCCCAAAGGCGTGGGAGTACAGGCTGAGTCACTGAACCCAGCTCCCCCTGCCTTTTTTTTAACCTCTTCTTTAATTCTGTTGTTCAGTTATTGGGGGTAGCTTTTACTTCAGTTTGTTCAAGTTCCTATTCTTCCTTTGTAGACTCTTTAGCTTTGTTCAATTCTGAAGCTAGAATAGGGGTGGAGGTCTGTGCTTTTTGCAGTTTTGAGATTTAACTGAGGGGGACCTGTGATTGAGAATCTATTCGCAGATCCCAGTATCCGCTAACAGGTGTGTGGTCCCCCGGAACCCATTTCCCACTGCTTTACAATCTGTCCATGCAGTGCGAGTATGTGTTTGCCCTTTGAAAGCAAAATGAGGCAAGAAAAAGGAAAAGAATGGAAAAAGGAAGGAGGAAGATAAGAGGAAGCAGGAGAGAGAGAGAGAGAAAGAGGGAAAACAGACAGGCATACCAACTGGCAAATAGAGAAATAAAGACAGAAAAGATTAAAAAAAAAAACCTACAGACAATCATACAAACACACAAACTGACAAAAACCTCCCTGTTAATGTACTCTCCCTCAAAAATACCCATACACAAACAGAAAATCTTTTTTAAACGCATTAAAATAACAGAAACAACCCAAGTATGAAAATGTAATCAAAAACAGAAAGATAGAAGAGGGAAAAAAAAAGCAAAAAATAAAAAACCAGCCAACCAAACAACAACAAAACTCACTCTGTAATCATCCTGTAACTCCAGCTTCCTTTCCACTCTGATCTCCAGTTACTCCCTTCTGCTCTCAGCGCAGGCTGATAGGGCTGTTCTCTGTGTGGGTCAGATGCCCCACAGACTACTGTGGGAGGAGGGTGAATCAGATCTGGACTCACCTAGCTTGCTGCCACTGCTGTCAAGTCTCCCACTCAGATTTGACATGTCTGTGCCTGTTTCAGTGTGGGAGAGTGGTGTCTATCTCCCCAAGTTTGATGAGGAGATAACCTCTCGGTCCCAGGTTGGAGGCTGGACAGAGCTGGGTAGGACAATGCAGGTCTCTGCCTGGTTCTGGGACAGAGAAAATGGCGCCATTTGGCATTTTCTCACTGGTGGCAGGGCTCCTTTCCAGCTTTCCACGACCTGCTTTTTCCACGATCCTGGGGTTTCTGCCACTCCGTCAGTGACAGATATACAATGCTCTGGGTGTGGGGAGTCCTTCTTATACATAAAAATTTTAGTTGGAATTACACTGTATTATATATTTTTCCCTTTTCACTTACTATATGATAGACAGTTCCCATATTGCTGTATAGATTTTCATATTTGTTGTTGTTACTTGATGTTCCATCTGCAGGTTACACATTATTTGATAAATTCATTCCTTATTTTTATTTATTTATTTATTTATTTTTGACCAGCTCTTGTTGTTTACTGCAACACTCAGATAAAAAACAAACGTGTGGTCCTATCAGTGCTTCTAGTCTAAGGCACCAAGCGCTAGTCGTTCCTTATTTTTAAATATTTGAGTTTAATATATATATATACATGTTTTGAGTCAGAGTCTCAGTCTGTCTTCCAGGCTGGAATGCCATGGCATGCTCACGGCCACCCCAACGTTAACCTGCTGGACTCTGGCAATCCTTCCACCTCAGCCTTCTAAGTAGCTGGAACTACAGGTGTGCACTACCATGCCTGGCTAATTTTTTATTTATTGTAGAGACGAGATCTCACCAAGTTGCCTGGGCTGATGTCGAATCCACAGGCTCAGGCAATCCACTCACCTTGGCCTCCCAAAATGCTGGGATTACAGGCTGAGCCACCGAGCCTGACTGATTTTAATACTTATTTAAATTGTAATTGTAATCTTTGTACATAAGCTATTAGCTTTTCATTATATAATTTCCTTAGATAAATTTCTGGAATGGTTTCTTCCAAACTTATATTGAAAACTACTGGAGACTAGTTATTTAATTTTTTTTTTTTTAGATAGGATCTTACTCTGTTGCTCAGGATGGTGTGCAGTGGTGCAATCCCGTCTCACTGCAGCTTCTAACTCCTAGACTCAATTGATCCTTCCATTTTAACCTCCCTAGTAGCTGGAACTATAAGCACATGCCACCATGCCTGGTGAATTTTTTTTTTTTTTCTTTTGTAGAGACAAGGTCTCACTGTGTTGCCCAGGCTGGTTTCAAATTCCTGGGCTGTCCCTGATCGTCTAGTGGTTAGGATTTGGCGCTCTCAAATTCCTGGGCTGAAGCACTCCTTACACCTCGCCCTTCCAAAATTATGCTGGCCATAATTTTGATTTTTAGAGTTCTGGAGTGGGTGTTGTTAAGTAAATTGGCCCGTTTAACATAACAATAGTAGCTGATACTGACATCTGGCTGTGGGTTAGGCAATGTGCTACATAGTTTGTGTGTATAATCATATTTAATTCTCACACAAATTTTATTAGATTAGGAATTCAAGGCTCAGAAAAATTTGATAACTTGCCCAGAGACTTACCACTGGTAAATGGCAAAGGTGTGACTCCCAGACTTCACTGGCTATCGGACTGGACATAAACAGTTATGATGGTGATGGCAAGATACCCATAGTAACAGATTATTTAGTTTAAGTATTTTGTGCACAAGTTCTCTGAATACACATGACTTAGGTACTAATGTATTATACCCAAACATATTTTTTTAAAATGGGAATCTAAAACGTGGTTTTTCTCTGGTTATTTAATAATTTGTTACTCTTGGAGCCCATGGACTAATCATTTTATATTTTCCCATGTGTACAGTATTTGCCAGTCCAAAGGGTCTAGAGAGCATATATAATTAATACAGAAGTTATTTCACTTGATGAGTAAATACTGCAGTAAGAGAGAAAATGGAAAATTAATTAGGAGGTTTTTTGTTTGTTTGATTGTTTGTTTTTGAGACAGGATTTCACTGTCACCCAGGCTGGAGTACAGTGACACAGTCATGACTCACTGCAGTCTCCAACTCCTAGGCTCTAGTGATCCTCCTTCCTCAGCCTCCCAAGTAGCTGGGACTACAGGCACATGTCACCATGCCCTGCTAATTTTTCTTTATTTTTGTAGAGATGATTTGTTGCTCAGGCAGGTTTCCAACTCCTGGCCTTAAGCAGTCCTCCCTCCTTGGCCTCCCAAGATGCTGAGATCATAGACATGAGCCACCACATGTGGCCAAATTAGGAGTTTTTAATACCTAAGCATAAATCTACATTTCCTGATGCCTTTTTTTTCCCTGATGCCTTAATGATAAAAAATTTTAGTATTCTGAAGAAAATATACATAATAATAGCATTTCTGATCTAAACATCTAAGTCCTATGTGAGCATATATTCAGTTAACAGAATTAATCAGTTAGTAGCTATTTCAATTGTAGAATTATTAAATGTGCTTAGTATTTGAGATAATGATCCACAGCTCATTGCTATAGCATGAAACATGAAGAGAATAATCACAATTATAAGAATAAGATGATGCTTAAAAAGAAACAGTAATTTTGAAATGTAATGGTTTAAAAAATGACTTTGGCTATGTACAGAGATAATGGTTTTCTTTAAAACATGAAAATGTCAGTTTTCTACACAAACTCTTGTTCCAGGTTTCTATTTTGCAGGCTTTCAGCACCTCAGACTGCATAAACTCCTTGATTTTCATCCAAAGAGTTAGACTATTTCTTCAAGATTAACAAGGTGGCTGGAGTTATTTGTATGCCCTGGAGAGTCTTTTTTTTTTTTTTATTTGGGGTCTCACTCCTTTTTTTGTTTTTGAGTTGGAGTCTCACTCTGTTGCCAGGCTAGAGTGCAATGGCACGCTCACGGCCACCCCAGCGTTGACCTGCTGGGCTCTGGCGATCTTTCCGCCTCAGCCTTCCAAGTAGCTGGAACTACAGGCGCATGCTACCATGGCTGACTAATTTTTTGACTTATTGTAGAGATGACATCTCACCATGTTGCCCAGGCTGGTCTCGAATCCGTGGCTCAGACAATCTAGAGTCTTTTCTATCTAATCAAAGAGAACTCTTTCATCATAGGTTGTTTTGCATGTAGTTGTGAAGGGAAAGGGGCACATTTACTTAGCAGAAGCAGTTCATTTCACCAAATGCATGTTCCCTGAATTTTCTTCTTTTTTTTTTATTTTGAGTTGGAGTCTCACTCTGTCGCCCAGACCGGAGTGCAGTGGCCGCTCCCGGCCACTGCAGCCTCGACCTGCTGGGCTCCGGCGATTCTTCTGTCTCAGCCTTCCGAATAGCCGGAACTACAGGCACGCGCTACCACGGCCAGCTAATATTTTGATTTATTGTAGAGATGAGGTCTCACCTGCCCAGGTGGGTCTCGAACTCGCGGGCTCAGGCAATCCACTCACCTCAGCCTCCCAGAGGCGCGGGATTACAGGCTGAGCCACCGAGCCCGGCTGAATTTTCTTCTTTTAACTAGTTTTAGTTGACCAGTTTTCATCTTCTTAGTAATGTTTAAAAGAATGTTCAATTTGTTTCTGCTCCAGTTCTTTGCTACTATTTAGGAGGAGGTAAATAGAAGAATTTTTATTTTCAGGAATACAATAGCAGTGAAGTATGAAGCATCTGAGGACCTGTTCCTTTCCCTTCCTCTGCCTTTCAGTCTCTAGCAGCAATAGCAAGGAGTTAGGGCAGACAAATTGAGCATTCCTTTAAATACTATTATGAATATTAAAACTGAGCAACTAAAGAGTTTTAAAAGTAAATTCTATAACTTGACCTTTAATTAGAATGATATTTGGTAACTTTATTTTTGGTTAGTAATCCAGAACTCACTTAACTGGTCAGATCAACTGAATTAATCCTAAAAATGAATCGGCAGATACTTTAGCTACATCGCTTTCAATTTTCTCAAAATTGAGAACTCTCATAATGACATACCACAAAATGGACTATCAAATCTAACATAAAATGTACATCTGTTTCAGACTGAAATGTTGACTAATAAAAGCAAATTATCTTTTCGCTCAAAGTTTGTTTATGCTGATAGATTTCTACACCTCTGGTGCCACACTGCCATTGGAGCTCAGGTCCATAATTCTAAGAGAATGTAGGAAATATTTCACTTTTCATTTCAGTACATCCATATCAAGATTCTGTCTCTTATTGCATCAAATGGCACCTCTTTAGGGTTTCTTCAGGCTCATATCTCATTCTTTTCCATACCATGCCTATTTAGTTACTTATCTACTTTCTGTCATTCTGTCACTTTTTCCTTTGAAATGTGTCTCAGATTCATTCTTTCTCCATTCTTATTGCAGTCACTTTAGTTCAGGTCTTCATTACTTCATTGCCTTCTAACTTGTTTTCCTGCTTTCATTCTTCTCCCTAGTAGTAGGTTAAATTTTCGCTGCTTTCATCATAATTTCTCTGTGAATTAATCTCAGGAATTCAGCAAAATTCACTAGCTAAATTTTCTGTCTCGATGTTGGATGTAGTATCAGAAAAATCAACTATGATCCACTAGTGCTTTTCTTATTTGATAGTTGCCTGCCGTTTAAACAAAAGGCATCTTTATATTCATTCTTTTTTAGATGACCCCTAGATGTGATCCTTTGTGTATATGTGTACTGTGCAAATAACTAGCCTATAATTGTCGTCTCCTGTTGTGAGACACAAGAACCCTGTTTCCTATTTCAGGCAATCAACAAGTATTTATTTAATCTCATATTCTCATTTTATCAAATAGACTAATTTTCAGACTTCATTTAGATATCCCTTTCTGCCACCAGAAAATAAATTTCTTGAAGGCAGGCACTATAGAATTCTAGCATAGTTTTGTGGCAGTTTTTGTGTATTTTTGAAATTTTTATTGAATAAGTGAATTTATTCAGCAAACATTTATTGATGGCATACTCTGTGCCCATAGCACTGAAAAAGGGCAGATACATCTCCTCTTTTTTTTTCCTTTTTAGAGACAAGCTTTTGCTCTGTGGCCCAGGCCCAGTTTAGTGGGACAATTATAGCTCATTGTTACCTTGAAATCCTGAGCTCAATCGATCCTCCCTCCTTGGCCTCCCAAAACTCTGGGATTACAGATGTGAGTCACCACACCCAGCCCAGTTCCTGTCTTAGTAGAGTTTATAATTTGGTGGGAAAGGCAGGTGTTAAATAAATGGCCAGTTATGGTGGTTGATAGTGGGCGCCATCAGTTTCTTCACTTTGTGTATGCATGCTATTTTTCATGTCAAGAAATACAGTCTAATTCCCCTCTCTTTGAATCTGGACTGGCCAATAGAATGTAGCAGAAGTAACATTTTGGAACTTTAGAGGCCAGTTCTTTTTTTTTTTTTTTTTTGAGTTGTAGTCTCACTTCGTCACCCAGACTAGAGTGCAGTGGCCACTCCGGGCCACCGCAGCCTCGCCTACTGGGGCTCTGGCGATCCTTCCGCCTCAGCCTTCCGAGTAGCCGGAATTACAGGCGCACGCTACCATGCCTGGCTGATTTTTTGATTTATTGTAAAGATGAGATCTCGCTGCCCAGGCGGGTCTCAAACCCGCGGGCTCAGGCAATCCACTCACCTCAGCCTCCCAAAGGTGTGGGATTATAGGCTGAGCCACCGATCCCAGCTCTGTTTAACAATGTTTTGTCTTTCTGTTAAACTATACATTTCATGAGGGCAGATACTGTCCTGTTCTTAACTCTATCCCCAATATATGACCTATATGCTCAATGTCTGCTGAAGTAATAATGATGAATTTTTATTGAAGTCTTGAGAAGTCTGTAACTCCAAGAAAGTTAAAAATTACTTTATTAGCAGCAAAACTTGCTTTCTTATCCACTCTGTATAGGAAGACCACATTCTACCCAAGCACACAATGCCAGCTTTTCTGGACGAACTTAATACCTGCACCCTGGATCCATATTAATGGGACAGTATTTTCCTTCCAAAAGTTGTAGGTGAGATCTTTGAGCTTTGGGAATTTAATAATAATGGGCCACATATATAGAGGTTAGGCAGATGATGAGAGGAACTGGGGCCAAGAAGCATATAGATGAGTCTACTTATTTTTTTGGCAAGTATGTAGAGCAAAAGGTAAGCCTACTTAATGAAAAAACTAAGGCTCTGATGAAGTCTGTTATTCTATAAGTGTCGCCTTCAATCCTTAACGATTTTTTTCCTATTATGCTTTTCATGAGCATTCTGCATAATTTCATTTAGTGTGGTCCAGGGAGTAATTCTCCAAGCTCACACCTAACACTTTGTTCCCTTGCTCGCTTCTTCTTCACACATTAGCCATATTCCCTCTTTTGTGTCTTTGTTTGCAGGTGTTTTCTCCATTCCCCAAAATACCCTTCCTTCCTTTCTGCTTACTTAAATCTAATTCATCTGTTGGGGGACCATTTTACATTTACTTCCCTGAAGTTTTCCTTGAAGATTCCAAGTTAAGTATGCTTTTCTTTCCTGGGCTTTTATTTTACTGATTTGTAGAACATGATTTTTGCTGTGTAAATTTGCAACTCTTTCCTATTTAATATTATAAATAACTGAAAGTGTTCATTTTACTTTACATAAATTTTACTACTTTTTCAGTGAGTTTTTAATAACTATGTTGTCTTGGCAAATACTCTTTGCTCTCCTATCTTTTTTATTCCATTTGAACTTGGAAAATTTATTCCTCTTGAATTTTCCAAATTTGTTATACTTTTTAAATTTTTTAACTCAAGTCTTTGTTTTTCTCTCCTCCTTTGCTGATTCCCATGCTCTTTCTTTTCTACATATATGCATATATGTATGTAATATGTACACATTAGATAGATATATACTACTGCATATAATACATTAACATCACATTTTAAAATGTGTTATTAATGTCTTTATAAAATATTATCATGTTTAACTTTATATAGTGATAAAGTTAGTCAAATTATACCTGAGATCTAGAGTGTAAATTTTATATTAAGTACATTACAGAATCATTTGTTTATATCTGTACAGTTCTACAATGACAAGGTCTCAATATCCATTTTGTCCACATTGATAAGTAGATTTTTTTCCAGCCCAAATCATGCTTTTGAGAGAGGCCATAGCTAGAGAAAAACTAGGCAGACAGACAGGGTGGGTCCCCTGGTAACAATGTAGCAAAATTCCAGCAGGCCTCTAGACTGATATACTGGCCTTGGTAAACAAGCTCTCTGCAGGCCTCTCAGGCTAGAGCTTAAGTACTCACTGCTGGGATAGAAAAACAACCAATCAGCTCACTACCAAGTACCAACCAATCAGCTCACCATTAGGCCCCTATGTCCTACCAGTTGGTCCTCAGTACTGACCAATCAGAACAGTCAGTGCTGACCAATTAGTTCATGGCTAGTACTAAGTAATCGACTCAGTCTTAGGGCTATGTAAGCATCGGGTTTTAGCTTCCAATGGGCAACTCCTTTGGGTCCCCTCCCACTGTGGGAGCTTTTCTGTCCTCTCAATCCTGCTTTCTCACTTTCCTGCCGTCTGTGTCCCTCATTCCTGCTGGACACAGACTAGATCCCTGACCTGAAGAGCTGCCGAAGATCATTTGAGCTGAAAAGCCATGCACCCCAGAGGCTGTCTTGCCAGCCAACTGAGCTGGCTGGCAGAACCAGGAGAGCTGCTGGAAGAAGGTGAGACTTTGAAGCTGAGACACTTCTAGGGGCTGCATCACTCTCAGGGCTTGACTTACCAGCCCATTAGAACCAACACTTCTGGTGTTAGGCTTACCAGCCCCTCTAGCTGACCCTCTCTGGGGTTCAGTTGGCCAACCCATTGAGCTGACACTCTTGAAGCCCAGTGGGCTTCAATGATACTTGAAAAATCCGTATCACTTTGAGATAAGTAGAATTTAATACTTACGTGTATCAACTGACTATACACCACATTTGAAATGTTTCTAAGGTTTCTTTCTTATTCCAATAACTTGAATTATCAGTAGGAATATGAACTATTACCACTTACGTTCATAATAAAATTGATATTTTTCAACATGATTATTCTTGAATTTGGTATTTTATATGTAAAGTATAAATACTTTGTGTGTCACCTAAGACACTTTCCAGATCAGTTTTAATTTAGATAGATACAGTCATTCAGCTTGAGTTAAAGTTTAAAATGTTTAATGATTGAATAATTTCCACAGCTCTTTACATTTTGATTTCTTTCTTTTTTTTTTTTGAGATGGAGTCTCACTCTGTCGTTCAGGCTGGAGTGCAGTGGCATGCTCTTGGCCACTGCAGCCTTGTCCTGCTGGGCTAAGGCAATCCTTCTGCCTCTGCCTTTCAAGTAGCTGGAACTATGGGCATGTGCTACCATGCATGCCCAGCTTATTTTTTGATTTATTGTAGAAGACGATGTCTCACCAAGTTGCCCAGGCTGGTCTTGACCTGCTGGGTTTAGGCAATCCTTCTGCCTCAGCCTTCCAAGCAGCTGGAACTACAGGCACGCGCTACCACACTTGGCTTATTTTTTGATTTATCATAGAGACGAGATCTCACCAAGTTGCCCAGGCTGGTTTTGAACCCCCGGGCTCAGGCAACCCACTTGCTTTGGCCTCCCAAAGTGCTGGTATTCCAGGCTAAGACACCGTGCCCAGCCCATTTTGATTTTTCTATGGCAGTTTAATAAGACGTCCATTGACTTTTATTTTTTTGGTTCAGTATTGTTTACTTTTTTTTTTGCTTTTTCTTTAACATTTATATAAAGAATTTCCAGTATACAGAGCAGTTGAAGGAATTGAGCCATGAGCTCACATACGCGTATATAACCACATCTTTGATTCTACAATAAATGTTTTACTATATTTGCTTTAAAGCAAGTTGCAAGCTTTGCCTCTAAATATCTAAACTAGCAAATAATTTACTGTAGTTCTATACTTATTTACTTTTTTCAAGTTTCCAGCAAATCATTGATTGTTTACTTTTTAAAAAGTAAAATGTATGCTAGGCATAGTGGCCCACGCCTGTAATCCCTGCACTTTGGGAGGCAGAGGCGAGAGGATTGCCTATCCATGGGTTTGAGACTAGCCTGGGCAACTTGGTGAGACCTTGTCTCTACAATAAATTTAAAAAATTATCTGGGCATGGTGGCACGGGCCTGTGGTTTCAGTTACTTGGAGGGCTGAGGTGGACGCATCACCTGAGCCTAGTAAGTCAAGGCTAGCTGTGGTGGCTGTGAGCATGCCACTCACTGGGCGATAGAGTGAGACTCCAACTATAAATAAATTCATAAGTACATAAATAAATAGTAATAAATAAATAAAAATAGTAAAATTTATGTACAATATAATGTATAAATCTTGATGCTATTTGATGAATTTTAACAGATGCATATTTCTGATAACTCATACACTATCAGGATCAGAATGTTACTATTATTCTAGAAGTTTTCTTTATGCCCTTTCTCAGTCAGTCTCTATCCTTGCTCCCCAGAACAATCACTACTCTTTTAATTATTTTAATTAATTAATTAATTTTTGAGTTGGAGTCTCACTCTGTCCCCAGGTTGGAGTGTACGCTCATGGCCACTGCTGCCTCTACCTGCTGGACTCAGGCAATTCTTCTGCCTCAGTATTCCAAGTAACTGGAACTATAGGTGAGCATCACCATGCCCAGCTAATTTTTTGATTTATTGTAGAGACAAGGTCTTACCAAGTTGTCTAGGCTGGTCTTGAACCCTTGGGCTCAGGCAATCCTCTTGCCTCAGCCTCCCAAATTGCTGGGATTACAGACGTGAGCCACTATGCCCAGCCTACAATAAAAATAAAAAAAAAAAATTAGCCGGGTGTGGTGGCATATGCCTGTAGTTCCGGCTACTTGGAAGGCTAAGGTGGAAAGATTTCTGACTGAGCCCAGCAGGTCAAGGTTGCAGTGGCCATGCTTGTGCTACTGTACTCCAGCCTAGGCAACAGAGATTCCGACTCAAAACAAAACAACAACCTATGGTTATTTATATGTTTTCATTGTTTCTTATGTGTTTTCATTGCTATTTTTGTTAAGTGAAAGAAGAGTGTTAAAATCTCCAACTATGATTGTGATTTTGCCCATTTTTTTCTTTAATTTTGTCAATATGCTTCATGCATTTTGACATTCTGTTATAAATAACCTATGAGTTATTTAGAAGTGCGTTGTTTAGTTTCTAAGTACGGTTAAGTCCTCTACATATGAACCTTCAAGTTGCACACTTTCAAAGATGTGAACATGTATTCGCATATCCAGTCACAAGTTAGTTCACATATCAGATGTATATTGTCATGTGCTGTTCTGTAAGATTAAAAATGTTTTCTTTATTTTTTTTGTTTGTTTTTTATGTATTATTTGTGTGAAACATATTATAAGCCTATTACAGTACTATATTATATGGCTGATTGTGTTAGTTGTATACTTAGGCTAACCTTGTTGAACTCACGAACAAATTGGACTTATGAACACACTCTTGGAACTAGTTCATATGTAGGGGACTTATTGTAGGGTTTTTCTTAGATATCTTATTGATTTCTAATTTTGTTTTGTTTTGTTCTTCCCATTCCTGGCAGAGCTGTTCTTCCTCGTGGAATGATTTCTAGTTTAATCCTGTGGTCAGAGAACATACTCTTTATTATTTCAATTCTTTTTTTTTTTTATTAAAACTTACTTTATTTCTTAGCATATGGTCTATTTTGGTGAACATACCATGTGTACTTGAAAAAGAATATGTGTCCTGGACTTTTTGTATGTAGTGTTTTATAAGTGTCAGTTAGGTAGGTCAAGGTTTCAGATTTTGTTTTCATTGATATTTTTGTGAAATGAAAGAAGTGTGTCAAAATCTCCAGCTATGATTGTGATTTTGCTTATTTCTCCCTTTAATTCTGTCAATATGCTTCATGTATTTTGAAACTCTGTTATGACATACATACACATTCATAATTTTTGTTTGTTTCTTATGAATTGACCATTTCATCTTTAGACGATATCCTTTCTCATCTCTGATAATATTCTGTCTTTTTTCCTCCCAACTTTCTTGTGACATGATTGACAAACAAAAAATCATTGCCAAGGCCATATAGCAGGCAATGTTTGCTGTAAAAAAAGAAATCATTGCTAAGATCAGTTGTCAAAGAGCTTTGCCCCTATGTTTTCTACTTTGCCCCTACGTTTTCAGGTTTTTATTCTTTTTTTTTTTTTTTCATGTTGGAGTCTCACTCTGACGCCCAGGCTGGAGTGCAGTGGCAGGCTCATGGCCACCCAGCATCGACTTGCTGGGCTCCGGTGATCCATTCGCGTCAGGCCTCCAAGTAGTCAGCTACAGGCCTGCGCTACCACGCCCGGCTAATTTTTTTTTTTTATTGTAGAGACAAGATCTCACCATGTTGCCTAGGCTGGTCACTAACCCGTGGGCTCAGGCTGTCCTCTCACCTCGGTCTCCCAAAGTGCTGGGAGTACAGACTCGAACCACCATGCCCGGCCACTTTCAGGTTTTATGTTTAAGTTTTTAATTCATTTGGAGTTGATTTTTATGTATGGTATAAGATAAGGGTCTAACTTTATTATTTTTAAAATATAAATATCCAGTTTTCCTAGCACCATTTATTAAAGGGACTATTTTTTCCCCATTGTATCTTTTTGGTACCTTTGTTAAAAATTAGTAGACCATATATATGTGGGTTTATTTTGGGTCTTTTTATTCTGTTCCATTGGTTTATATGTCTGTTTTTATGCCAGTACCATACTGCTTCAATTACTATAACTTTGTAATATAGTTTGAAATCAGGCAGTGTGAAGCATCCAACATTTTTCTTCTTTTCCAAGATTGCTTTAGCTATTTCGGTCTTTTGTTGTACCATACAAATTTTAGTGTTGTTTTCTATTTTTCTCTGTGTGAAAAAGGCCATTGTAATTTTGATAGAGATTGCATTGAGTCTGTAGATTGCCTTGGGTTGTATGGATATTTTCACAATATTGATTCTTCCAATTCATGAGCATAGGCTATCTTTGAATTTATTTATGCCTCCTTCACTTTCTTTCTTCAGTGTTTTATAGTTTTCCATATGCAGATCTTTTACCTCCTTTGTTAAATTTATTACTAAGTATTTTATTATTTTTGATATTGTAAATGGGATTGCTATCGTAATTTCTTTTTCAGACAGTTCACTGTTAGTATATAGAAATGTAACTTATTTTTGTGTGTTAATTTTGTATCCTGAAAATTTATATGATTATTAGTTCTAACAGTTTTTTGGTGGAATATTAAGGGTTTTCTATATATAAGATCATGCTGGCTAGGCAGGGTGATGCATCCCTATAATCTCAGCACTTTGGGAGGTCGAGTGGGAAGATTGCTTGAGGCCAGGAGTTTGAGACCAGCCTGGGCAATATAGTGAAACCCCCATTTCTATGAAAATAAAAAACAATTAGCTGGATATGGTGATGTGCACTTATAGTCCAGCTATGTGAGAGGCTGAGGTAGGAGGTTTACAGTGAGCTGTGAATGATTGTACAACTGCACTCTAGTCTAAATGACAGAGTGAGTCCCTGTCTCTAAAAATAAAAACTGAAAAATAAAATCATGCCAGTTGCAAAGACAACTTTACTTTTTCCTTTCTGATTTAGATGCCTTTGATTTATTTTTCTTGTCTAATTGCTCTGACCAGACCTTCCAGTACTATGTTGAACAGAAGTGGGGATTCTTGTCTCGTTCCTGATCTTAGAGGAAAATTTTTTAGCTTTTGACTGTTGAGTATGATGGTAGCTGTGGGGTTGTCATATAAGTCCTTTATTATGTTAAGGTACATGCATTCTCTACCTAATTTGTTGAGAGTTTTTATCATGGAAGGATGTTAAGTGTTGTCAAATGGGTTTTTTTTCTGCATCTCAGAATAGTGGTATGATTTTTATTCTCCATTTTGTTAATGTGGTATATCATATTTATTGATTTGTGTATGTTGAACAATCCTTGCATGTCAAGGATAAATCCTACTTGATCATGGTATATGGTCCTTTAAATGTGTTACTGAATTTGATTTGCTAGCATTTCATTAAGGGGTTTTATATGTACTTCACAGATATTGGCCTATAATGTTCTTTTCTTATAGTACTATTGCCTGGCATTGTTATTAAGGTAATGCTGGTCTCATAAAATGAGTGTGAAAGTGTTTCTTTTTAATTTTTTGATAGCATTTGAGAAGGATTGGTATGAATTCTTTAAATGTAGAATTCACCAGTGAAGCTATGTAGTCTGCGCTTTCTTTGTTAGCTGATTTTTGATCACTGTTTCAATATTGTTCGTTGCTTGTCTGTTCAGATTTTCTACTTCTTCAAATTTAGTCTTGGTAGATTGTATGTTTTTAGGAATTGATTCATTTTTTTCAAGGTTATCCAATTTGTTTTCATATACAGGTTGAATATTCCTGTTCCACTCCATCCCTTCCTCCCTCCCTTCCTCTCCCCCTCTTTCTCTCTTTCTTTTGAGTTGGGAGTTTTGCTATGTTGCCCAGGCTGGTCTTGAATTTTTGGCCTCAAGCTGTCTTCCCACCTCAGCTTCCCAAAGTTCTGGGATTACAGACATGAGCCACCATGCCTGGCTTATTTTATTTAGTATTAAAGACTAGCTATTCTATCTTTCTTATTCTTCTTATCTTTTCCATCCATTTATTTTATGTATAATATATGTGTGTATGTGTGTGTGAGTGTGTGTGTGTGTGTGTGTGTTTAGCATGAGTATTTGGCATGAACCACTACACTCAACTTTTATTTATTTATTTATTTATTTATTTATTCATTTTGAGTTGGTGTCTCACTCTGTTGCCCAGACTGGAGTGTAGTGGCACGCATACTCACGGCCACTCCAGTGTCGACTTGCTGGGCTCTGGCAATCCTTCCACCGCAGCCTTCCACCGCAGCCTTCCCTCAGGCTCAGGCAACCCACTCACCCAGCTAATTTTTTATTTATTGTAGAGACAAGGTCTTACCAAGTTGCCCAGTCTGATCTCGAACCCACAGGCTCAGTTGACTCGCCTCAGCCTCCTAAAGTGCTGGGATTGTAGGTTGAGCCACCAAGCCTGGCCTCCTTTATATTTAAAATGTATGTCTTAAGTGACAGCATGTACAGTAACTATTTCCTGCTTTAAAAAAAATTCATCAGCTGGGCTCAGTGGCTCAGCCTGTAATTCCGTGCCTTTGGGAGGCTGAGGTGAGTGGATTGCCAGAGCCTGTGGGTTCGAGACCTGCCTGGGCAACTTGGCAAGACCTCATCTCTACAGTAAAAATCAAAAAAATCAGCCGGGCATGGTAGCTCATGGCTGTAATTCCAGCTACTCGGAAGGCTGAGGCGGAAGGATCGCCGGAGCCCAGCAGGTCGAGGTTGCGGTGGCCGGGAGCGGCCACTGCACTCCAGTCTGGGCGACAGAGTGAGACTCCAACTCAAAAAAAAAAAAATTCATTCTGGCCGGTGGTTAATTCTTTCATTTTGCAGTTTTTTCTTGTTAGTTTCTCCGCTTTTTGTTTCCCTCTTCCTTCTTTCCTGCCTTCTTTTGGGTTAATTTAATTTTTTTTTTTTTTTGGAGTCAGAATTTTACTTTGTTGTCTAGACTGGAGTGCAGTGGTGTGATCACAGCTTACTGTATCCTCAAACTCCTGAGCTCAAGCAGTCTACCCGTCTCAGCCTCCCAAGTAGCTAGGACTATAGGCATGTGTCATCATGACTGGCTAATTTTTAGTAGAGACAGAATCCAAGCTGGTCTCGAACTCCTTGTATCAAGTGAACCTCCCACCTCAGCTTCCCAAAGCACTGGGATTGTGGGCGTGAGCTTCCATACTTAAACTCCAAACATTACTTTAAATAAAATTCCTTTCTGTTTTAAATTTTTAAATGATTGTCTTTGAAGCTTTAAAAAATATTTCCATCATCATGAGTGATATCTAAGGTATTTTTGAAGCTTAATTGTTATTATTATACTGTTAAAAGTAATACACTAAAACTAATAATGGAATATGCTCTTTGACTTTGTTTTATTTTCTTCTTACCAAAACATTATTCCCTAACTATACATATCACTTAGCCAGCTTTTGGTGAATTATATGTATAGTTTCTCAATATTTTCATAAATCTTTGTAAGAATGAGATAGTGAGGGAAGATGAATGGCATTTCAAATGCATAAAAGTCATTTTTGCTTTGCATGTTGTGACTAATGTTTCATTGTTATAATAAATCTTAAAGATATTCCATCTACTTTTTACAGTTTCCAAATATTTTGATCAAGTATAATAGCCCTCTGATACTAAAAGTTTGAGAAAATATTAGTTAAAATATACCCTGTTACAGAATCTTCTCACCATTATTCTTGAATGATACCATTATCCTTATATAGATACAAAGATCCATATACACATTATACGTATCGATATAATTTTATTCCAGATATTCTGTGATAATAAAATGTGACTTCACCAAAACAGCCCTGAATGGAAGGAAAGTTATCATATTAGTATTGTTATAGGAATTAGAAATGCACAATGTGCCTTTTCATTTTCTGATCATCAAGGATTTGGAAATTTTTTTCCTGTAATATGAAGAAAACAATTATGTTATCCTTGTATCTATATAAAATCACATCTAACAATAGGGGCCAGGTCCAGTGGCTCATGCCTGTAATCCCAGCACTTTGGGAAGCAGAGGCAGGAGTATCACTTGAGCCTAGGAGTTCAAGACAAGCCTGGGCAACATAGCAAGACCTCATCTTTACCAAAAAAAAAAAAAAAAAGCCAGGTGTGGTGGCACATGCTTGTAGTCCTAGATACTTGGGAGGATGATGCAGGAGGACTGCCTGATCCCCAGGAGTTAGAGTCTGCAGTGAACCTTGATTGTGCTACTGCATTCCAGCCTGAGCATGAGAATGAGACCCTGACTCAAAAGGGAAAAAAAAAAAATAGGAGATCTAAATGTCTATAATTTATTTCAGTATGAATTCAGAACAGTCTGGTAACTTTTTTTTTTTTTTTTTTTGAGTTGGAGTCTCACTCTGTCGCCCAGACTGGAGTGCAGTGGCTGCTCCCGGCCACCGCAGCCTCGACCTGCTAGGCTCCGGCGATCCTTCCACCTCAGCCTTCCAAGTAGCTGGAATTACAGGCATGCACTACTGCACCCGGCTGATTTTTTTCTTTATTGTAGAGATGAGGTCTCGCTGCCCAGGCGGGTCTCGAACCCGCGGGCTCAGGCAATTCACTCACCTCAGCCTCCCAAAGGCGCGGGATTACAGGCTGAGCCACCGAGCCCAGCTTAGTCTGGTAACTTTTTAATGTGAAGTTTAGACTGTTCTGCTCAAATTAATTAATATATCAATTTTGACAAAGTATTTTTATAAAAATAAGTTCAACTTGTCAAATGAGAGGTATGACTCATGATTTCATCTACTAAAGAAGTATGGCATGGACCATTAACCATAGACTAAAACATTATGAAGGATTTTTCTTTCAATATCATATTGATTTACAGTAAGCAGTACTTGACTTTCTGTGTAGTATGCATGTTTTGAACACTGCGAGTATATTAGAATAGTAAAGAAAGAGTCATTTTGTAGTTTATTAGAATATAAAACTGATCATTTATTTTAAAAATATATTTGCCATTATTTTTGATGAATGAATTGAGTTTGAGTACTTGGTATACTATTACATTTTCTTCTTTCTTCTTCTTTTTTTTTTTTTTTTTGAGTCTGTGTCTCATTCTGTTACCTACGCTGGGGTGCAGTGGCACCATCATGCCTCACCACAGCCTCAACCTTTTGGACTCAGGCAGTCCTGCCTTAGCCTCCCAAGTCACTGGGACTACAGGTGCATGTTACCATATCCAGCTAATTTTTTAATATTTTGTAGAAACAAGGTTTCTATGTTTCCCAGGCTGGTCTCAAACTCCTTGGTTCAAGCAATCCCCTCGCCTCAGCCTCCCAAAGTGCTGGAATTACAGGAGTGCGCCACTGGGCTTGGGTCTTCTTTATTCTTTATTTCATACTGGCAAATCTTCCCTTCTGTAAAAAAGGCAACAGGATCCAAAATTGTGGCTTTGGGAAGGAAAATGCGAAGTAAACATGTATAATATGAGCAAAATACTTGTCAGTATTGGATTTAAGTTGCCTTTTCTGACACATATAAAGAAAAATTTAAATAAAAATGTAAAAATATTCTTCCCTTGTTAGAAAGTTAGTCTTGCTGCGCGTGGAAGCTCATGCTTGTAATCTCAGCACTTTGAGAGACGAGAGGATTGCCTGAGTCCAGGGGTCCAAGATTAGCCTGGGCAAGTTGGCAAGACTTCGTCTCTACAGTAAATCAAAAAATTAACCAGGTGTGATGGCGTGCACCTGTGATTCCAGTTACTTGGAAGGCTGAGGCAGAAGGATCTCCTGAGCCCAACAGGTGAAGGCTGCGGTGGCCATAAGCATGCCACTGCACCCCATCCTGGGCAACAGAATGAGATTCCTACTAAAAAAAAAGGAGGGGAGAATAAAATAAAGTTAATCTTCATTCATTATTTATATAAAAAAGGTAGAATTTATGTTGGTGGCATTTTCAATAGAAAAAAGTAAACTATTTAAATTAAGATCAATTTTTAATATGATTTTTGTTTCAAAATCTCTAAGTACTAAATAATTTTTTCCCTCTCACTCCCCCCCTTTTTTTAAAGAAAGGGTCTCACTCTGTCAATCAGGCTGGCATACAGTGACATGATCATAACTCACTGCAGCCTCAAACTCCTTGGCTCAAGAGCTCCTCTGGCCTCAGCCTCCTAAGTGCTAGGACTATAGGCACATGCCATGATACCCAGATTAAATATAATAATTTATTATAGCAGAAGTTCATATGTTAAGTTTTAGAGTTTAGAAATATTATTCACCAGCCATGACTAAATCTCATCAGGGAGTAATTTATATAAGAAAGGTGCCATTTCTGTCATAAAGATGCATCTATTCTAATGATGCTCTACGATATCAAATGATGTGAAACATTTATTACACTATGCCATAAACAGGACTCAGTTCCACTATATCCCTGAAGCTGTAATAAATTTTTAACAAAGAAGAGTAGGAAAGCCAGGGGTGTCTTCACTTCTGCAGAGTCCTAGGCATTTTTCCATTTTTGAGAAAACTACCCATACTACTTCCAGAAAAACATGGACTAACTTCTCAAATCCTACATTAAAATATTAAGTCAGATTCTGCCAACTTTAGGGGATTTTAGACAGTAGTTCCATAGTACTAAAGAAATTTTTTTAGTTTGCTTTTTTTTTTTGTTTTAAGAAATTGTTGTGTCTAGTTTTAAAACTTTTCATCTGTTCAGAGTTTCTCTTGTGTTTCCTTGTCCACCAAGATGAAGTATTAAATAGTGTTAGGAGCCATTATAGTGGAATGATCATGAATAAGAGAAATAATCATGAGTAATTATGAGCAAGGACCTAATATCAAATAGATATATGCCAGCTTTGTTACTTACTAACTGTGCTGCCTAGGACCAATTAGCTAACTTCTTTAAGCCTCGGTTTCTTATCTATGAATTAATAGCAATGGGGTTATTGTGAGCATTCAGTGATAAATTACATGCAGAGTACTTACATAATCCTTGACATAGGGCAAGCGCTTATTATTATTAACAGTTTTAAATATATGATGTTTTATTGGCAGTCAACTAAAAATGTAAAAGTTACTATAATTTTTAAAATTGGTTCAATTAATGATTTTCAGTTTATGTACTTTAGTTAATAAAACAGAAAATATAAAGATTATTACTTCTTATAATGTTCTTAATGATTCAAAGGTAGTGCTTTTGTCATTTTTATGTGTATGTATGGTTGAAGCAAGATGAATTGTTCATACCAAGCCCAGTTAAGCTCCACCTGACAGGACATTAGAGAAGAGAATTGACAGGACTTGCTGTATATCAAGTGCTAAATATATTTTATTTCATTAAACTCCTTTAACAGCCCTCTGAAAGACAAATAAACTGATATTTATGTCTCAGTTTTACAAATAAAGAAACAAGCATCTGGAATTTAAATAATTTGCTTAACGCTATGCAGTTTGTAGCAGCAAAACTGGGATTCAAACTTTGACTAGGTCCTTTGATTCTAAAGTCCATTTTCTTGCCTATCATTTTGCTGAGAAAATTAGTATGATTAGAAATGTAAGCTATGTTGAAAAGGGATAGATGGAAAACGTTAGTTGTTGGCAGTCTAAGATTGTGTTGAAAGAGTTAGATTCTTTTTCTAACTAATAAATGGTAAAAATGTGATGGGAAAAAACTTAATTTGTGCACGTTTCCAGACTTCTGCTCTTTCTCTGTATGCTAATGATAGTTCTGCCTTTGCTAATTCAATTTCTTTCTTTTCTCCTCTCTCCAATGAGGGCTTAGCATTTGTCAGACTAGATCTTTGGAAATTTGTAATACAGAATTAAGAGACAGGGATGAGGTAGAAGGAATATGAACGTGACCAGTGCAGGATATTCTAACCATCTTTATGTTTTCTTCTTCATACTCTGTGTTCATATCTATGTTTTCTACTTCATACTCATTCATGGTTGCATTTTAAAAAAACATTTGGCCAGGCTCAGTGGCTCAGCCTATAATCCCAACACTTTGGGAGAATGAGGCGAGTAGATTGCCTGAGCCCATGGGTTCGAGATCAGCCTGGGCAACCTGGTGAGACCTTATTTCTACAGTAAAAAGAAATTAGCTGGGCGGGGTAGGGCATGCCTGTAGTTCCCGCTACTTGGAAGGCTAAGGCGGAAGGATCGCCAGAGCCCAGCATGTCAAGGTTGAGGTGGCCTTGAGCATGGCTGTGCATCCAACCTGGGCAACGGAGTGAGACTCCAACTCAAAAAAAAAAAAAAAAAAAAATTTAAGTAGAGATCTTTAAATCTTCTAGTGAATGCTGATACCTCCTAATTATAGCAGCATTAGAAAATGTTTTATGTTAATAATTGTTGTACTTGGATACATAGGATTTAGTGTGTTATTCTGTTTACTTTTGTGCATATTTGATACTTCCCATAATAAAAATATTTGGGTTTTTTTTTTAAAGAAAATGTTTTAGTGAACATACTTGTTAGTCTCCTCCTCTATTTCTGGAATGTCAGAACTATATCTTGAATATTACTATAGTATATTTCAGAGTGCCTTATACATAGTACCCATTCAATAAATAAATGTCTGAGTTGAATTGAATATAATATTTAGTGCTTGATTTTAAATGTAAGTTATATTTAACAGCAGTTGGTATATAACGTGAAAATGTGCTTTTTGGTGAATTCTGTCAATGTGAGAAAATGTTCTAGAATTAGATATCAAGTTTTAAAATTTTCTCTGTAGACTTCTCAACTTTTTTGGGCTAGGCTTCTTTGTGGTGTGTGTGTGTTTATGAGAGAGAGATAGAGAGAGGGAGAGAGAAGGGGAAGTGGAGGGAAGGAGAGGAGAAAAAGAATGTATAATTAAACATCAATTTTTAAAATAGCGTTATTGGGGGTGAGGGGGATGGGATTAACAGTCGCAAATATCTGTCTGGGGATGGGGAAACACCTCTTATCAACAGGGTGCCTGAATGAAACGTAATTGTACACCTAACCCTTAACTGTACCCCACAAAATCATAATAAAAAATATTGATTAAAAAAATAAAATAAAATAAAAACAATTTTAAAAATAGCGTTATTGAGGTATAATTTACATAACATAAAATTCACCCATTAAAAGTGATTTTAATACATTTTCAAAGTTGTGCATCCATCACTACAATCTAATTTTAGAACATTTCTGTCACCCCAAGAAGAAACCTGTGCCTGTTGGTGGGCACTCTGTTTCCATCTCTAACTTCAGGCAACCATTAATCTAATTTAAAAATCGTAAATGAAGCCGGCTTGGTGGCTCAGCCTGTAATCCCGTGCCTTTGGGAGGCTGAGGTGAGTGGATTGCCTGAGCCTGCGGGTTCAAGCCCGCCTGGGCAGCAAGACCTCATCTCTACAATAAATCAAAAAATCCGCCAGGTGTGGTAGCGCATGCCTGTAATTCCAGCTACTTGGAAGGCTGAGGCGGAAGGATCGCCAGAGCCCAGCAGGTCGAGGCTGCGGTGGCCGGGAGCGGCCACTGCACTCCAGTCTGGATGACAGAGTGAGACTCCAACTCAAAAATAAAAAAAAATAAAATTAAAAATAAATCGTAAATGTTTTTAGTATGGGCATAATAAAAATACATAACAAAGCCGGGCTCGGTGGCTCAGCCTGTAATCCCAGCACTTTGGGAGGCTGAGGTGAGTGGATTGCCTGTGCCCGCGGGTTCAAGACCCACCTGGGCAACTTGGCGAGACCTCATCTCTACAATAAATCAAAAAATTAACCGGGCGTGGTAGCACACGCCTGTAGTTCCAACTACTCAGAAGGCTGAGGCGGAAGGATCCCTGGATCCCAGCAGGTCGAGGCTGCGGTGGCCGGGAGCGGCCACTGCACTCCAGTCTGGGTGACAGAGTGAGACTCCAACTCAAAACAAACAAACAAACAAACAAACAAAAACACATAAAAGTTAACAAAAAAGAATGATGACTCCCAAACAACCAGTAAGGACAAGCTTCTTTTGTGTATCTTCCAACTTCTCCTATCTAATCTCTCATCTGGATTATTTTAAAACAAATCTAATTTCTTCCATAAGTATGTCAGTATGTGTCTCCAAGGTATGAAGCTCTTCCTCTTTTAAAATTTAACTATAATTTCATTATCACATAAAAGATTAATAATAATTCTTTAATATCATCTCTTACCTAATCAGTATTCAAAGCAGAGTTCAAACAAGCTCCATATATTATTACATTCGTTTGAAAAGTATCTTAAGTCTTTTATAATCTATAGCAATTTCCCTTTCTTCCATTTTTTGCCATGTATCTGTTGAAAAAAATACCATTTGTTGGTAGACTTTCTCACATTTTGGACTTGGCTAATTGCATTCCTGTAATGTCACTTAATATGTGTTTATACCTGTCATATTTTCTGTAAAGTAGTAACTAATTCTAAAGCAGCACATGCAGTCCAGTTAGAAATGTGAGCTACAGATGCAAGTCATGTTTTTAAAATTTTCTAGTAATTGCATTAAAACAAATAAAAAGAAAAACATGAAATTATTTTAGTGACACAGTTTATTCAACCTAATATAAAAAGTATTATTTCAACATATAATATAAATAACCATCAATAAGATATTTTACATTCTTTTTTTCATACCAGATCTTTGAAATCTGTTGTGTATTTTACACTTACAGCATATCTCAATTCAGAGTAGCTACATTTCAGATGCTCAATAGCTACATGTAAGCAGCGGCTGCCATATTGGATAGGGCAGATCTAGAGGTTTGATCACACTTAGATTTGAGGTTTTGTCAAGAATAGTTCATAAGTGATGCTGTGCACTTTATACTGCATTACAACTGGGGGCAAATAACATCTGTTTGTTTCTGTTTTTGTGATGGTAAGATTGGTTCAAAGTCTCTTGTGTCATCAACTTGGGTCTTTTAGTATCTCCCAACCTTTCCCTTAATGGTTTTATTTACCATTTTGGTTTTACTACCACTGCCTACAATCATATATCTTTGCCTACAATCATATATCATTAGTGATTCAAAATTTTGACTGCAGGCCAGGCTCGGTGGCTCAGCCTGTAATCCCAGCACTTTGAGAGGCCGAGGCGAGTGTATTGCCTGAGCCCATGGGTTCAAGACCAGTCTGGGCAACTTGGCGAGCTCTTGTCTCTACAATAAATAAAAAATTAGTGGGGCTTGGTTCTGCTACTTGGAAGACTGAGGCAGAAGGATCGCCGGCGCTCAGAAGATCAACGCTGCGGTGGTTGTGAGCAAGACTGAGCAACAGAGTGAGACTCCAACTTAAAATTTTTTTGACTGTGTAATTCCTTCATTTTTTCTGCATCTAATAGCGAAATTGTCCTGTAAATAATTTTCTCTTATCGGTTATTTTTCTACTAAAGTGTTTTCTGTCATAGTTATCCTTCCTGATTTTTTTTTTAATTGGAGTCTTACTCTGTTGTCCAGCAGTGCAGTGGCACGCTCATGGCCACCGCAGTCTCGACCTGCTGGGCTCAGGCGATCCTTCTGCCTCAGCCTTACAAGTGGCTGGAACTACAGGCATGCACCACGACACCTGGCTAATTTTTCTTGATTTATTGTAGAAATGAGGTTTCACCATGTTGGCCAGGCTGGTCACAGACTCCTGGGCACAGGTAGTCCTCTCGCCTCAGCCTCCCAGACTGCTGGGATTATAGGCGTGAGCCACTGTACCTGGCCTGTTACAAATTTTTATGGCCCACTGTATGATCACTTTTCAAAAGCGTTTCATGTGTGCTTGAAAAGAATGTGTATTCTTCGATTGTTGAGTATTGGTTCTAAATATGGTTATAAAATAAAACTTGTTAGTTATTTCATTCAAGTTTTTAATATCTTTGCTGATTTTTTAAATCAGATCTATCAGTTATTGAAAGAGATGAGTTAACTTTCCCATTATGATAGTAAACTTGATTTATTTGTGTAATTTTATTGGTATTTTCTTTAATATTCTAGAGTTCTGCTATTACGTTCATAAAGTTTAGAATTATTACATCTTTCTGGTGAATGGAAACTTTTATCATTTTGTAGTGACTCTCTTTACTTCAATAATACTTTCTATATAAAAGTTTATCTTGATTGATAATCTTTCCTTTTTTTTTTTGGTTAGTAGTGTCTGAAACAACTTTATTCACCTTTTTTATTCTTTTTTTTAGATTGTAAAATATAGTTTATTTAGAAAGTAAGTTAGAAACAAAGAGGAGATTCACCTCTCCAAGGTAGGGGAGGGGGCCAAAACTAGGAAACATGGTGGCAGCCATAGCTCAAACAGTACATGACCACAC
Source organism: Carlito syrichta (assembly GCF_000164805.1). Taxonomy (NCBI): domain Eukaryota; kingdom Metazoa; phylum Chordata; class Mammalia; order Primates; family Tarsiidae; genus Carlito; species Carlito syrichta. The sequence goes on from NW_007247201.1 coordinate 521,520, forward strand.
CAATGTTTAGCAAAGCAATGGCCTCAACCTTTCTTTCAATCTATTTTAAAAATATTTTAAAATATGTCTTTTGGTCGTATATGTTAGCTGAACTTTAATTTTTTAAGATCTAGATTGACAGTCTTTTTAAATGAAGATTTTAGTCCATTTAAAATTTTTGTTAGAACTGATATAACAAGTTTATTTCTACCACCTTTTGTGTTTTTTATTGTCCCATTTTCTCTGTCCGTTGTTGTTCTTGGGATTCTCCTGCTTTTGCTCCTTCTCCTTCATCTTCTTTTTCTTTTTCTTCTTTGGAAGTTCTACACATAATATTTCTTTTATAGATTATTCTAAGAACATTAATATATATATTTAACCTAAAATCCAAAGTTAATTAAAAATATTTACCTAACTTCCTTATATTACAAGAACTTCTGAATGTGTAGACTCATAATCTTCCTACAGGTAAGTGTTGTCTGGTATTTTAGTTCTGTTTTTTAATTTTACAAATTAGAGCTTGTTATTGTTTTATATAACAATGTTTATTTAGACTTATTGTATTTTTTACTTTCTCAATTAGAATTTCAGCATCTCAGACCTTTAAGTTTTCTTCTTCCTAAATTGCATACTTTAGGTATCTATCTTTTTGCTTTTGTGGCCTCTAAGATATTTCCTTTGTCTTTGGTGTTCCCTAGTTTCATGACAATCTATTTTGGGGATTTTCTTTTTACTTGTCCTGCTTTGGATTCGTTGGGCTCCTTGAATCTGAGAATCTGTGGTTTTCATTAAGTATGAAAAATTCTTAGCCATTACATCTTCAAATATTGCCTCTTGACTATTCATGTTTTCTCCTTCTGGAACTCTAATTATATGTGTTAAGCATTCTTACTCTTTCCTCCTTTTTTCTTTTTCTTTTTTTTTTTTTTTTGAGTTGGAGTCTCACTCTGTCGCCCAGAATGGAGGGCCACCACAGCCTCGACCTTCTGGGCTCTGGCGATCCTTCAGCCTCAGCCTTCTGGGTGGCTGGAACTACAGGCACGCACTACCACGCCCGGCTGATTTTTTTATTTATTGTGCAGATGAGGTCTCGCCTTTTGCCCAGGTGGGTCTCGAACCCACGGGCTCAGTCAACCCACTCACCTCAGCCTCCCAAAGTGTGGGATTACAGGCTGAGCCACCGAGCCCGGCTCCTCCTTTTTTCTTAAATTCTCTTTTATATTTTCTGTCTCTTTTATGTCTCCATGTTGCATCTGGGTAAACTCTTTGGGTCTGTTCAAGCTGCTAATTTTTGCATTAACATAATTTGACTTGCAGTTTAACTGAGTTTCTAATTTTAATTATTTTATGTACAGTTTCTAGAAAGTCCATTAAGTTCTTTTTCAAATCTACCTGCTTATTGAATAAAGTACTGTTTCTTTCTCATATTTTTAATATCCTTGTGTTTCTTTAAATGTTATTGTGTAGCCAGTAATTCCACTATCTTCATAAATCTGAATCTCATGTCTATTGTTTCTGCTGACCCTCAGTTTAGTGGCTTGCTTCATATGTTTTATGATCTAGCTTGTGGATTTATGTTCATCGGTACTTTATCTCAAGATAATTTTCATGTTCTAGCTAACATTTTTAGCTGACTAATGTTGAAAAGGATTTTTCAGGGTAAATTAGTGTCTATTTACCTGGAATCGAAAGGATGAAATATTTTTAGTTAATTCATTAGGGAAAATAAGAATCTAATATGTCTATAATAACATAAAATAGGACTCTGCCTTTTAAAGTAGGAATTTTAGAATTCATCCTTTGCCCTATTGCATAAAAGTGACAATCTTCTTGGCAACCAAATTATTTTATGTCTTCAAAATCTGTTTTTATGCATTGTGCAATCAGAACAAAATTAATAGGAAAAACAGACTTTTTTCTTTTGTATTGTTAACTGTTTTTTTAAACTACAGGCATCTATGTGATTGTGAAGTATCTTTTACTTATCTCTATAAACCTGTTACTAATTATCGATTAACAGGTACAAAGTAAATGAGTTTGTGCTGTTTTTCTAATGGTACAGTTTTTTAGTTGTATTTGCAGTTCACATCCTTAGCTAGAAAAGAAAAAAATATATAAGATCTTTCTCATTAAACGCTTTGTTTCTAAGATATAAAGAACTAAAGATAAAGGCAAGCCAGATGTCTCAGCAGAATTCCATTTAATTTTTTTAATTTATAAATTCCCTAAGAATGGAGGTTTCTAATATAGTCTGTTCAGCAACTTTATCATAGAATCCATAATAAAACATATGTTTGATAGTAGTTTCACATTGTGTCATAAGAAAATGGTAAGATATTGAAGTTGTTGTACATCTTTTTAGTCCAAACGCCATCTGATCACCTCAGGTGCCTAGATTTATTTACTTTTCTGCATTGTTTTTAGGGATATATTTTTATTTTAACTATAAATAGCACACATGGTTTTATTCTGCAGATTTTCTCAAGTCCTTTCAGATGCACTGGAGGCAACTAGAATATAAATCATGAAAAATGAAAAAGAATATCCATCTTCTTTCCTTCAATCTCAGGCTCAATCTTAAGATCCAACAGTGTTGCATATTTGTTTTATGGCAGTTATAATAATTTGTGATGTGGCAGTAACAGAGGACAGAAATGTTTTAATCACTGTCAATAAGATAATGATGTCCAATATTGTTTATAAGTTATTTTATATGTTTGTTCTTTCTCCCTCAGAGAAAAACCCAAGATCTTTTATGGCAAAGACTATCTTCTGTTTTATGTATCTCAGGTTCATATAAATCTCCAGCTTGTCCAAAACATTTTTGTCTTGGCTACCTTGTACAGTGGGATCTTTTTAGCCTTTTTCTCATGAAAATATCATATTTTGGAATTTATCTTACTGTTCATAGAAAAATTATGCACATGGTGGAGAAAACCCAATGTAAGTTAACTTAGTGGGACTTTCATATTTGCAGAAAGACCTTAAGATGTCTTTCTGTATCATTTGCTTTCTGATATATTCAGACTGCTCCTTATCCTAATGAAAACAGACTAAGGAGACTGTACTGCAATTAGCTAATTCTATCATTCTTGCCAAGATAGTAGGGGTTGTTCATTGTGAACACATTCTGCCGCCAACAGCTGAGTTGGAACATTGTGTTTATTTGTGAGAGGATTTGAGTATGAACAATTTGGTTTAAAGATTAACTGGGGGAATAGACTATATTGATAAACTTGATAAAATATTTTTATTTTTTTCAAAGATTACTGAGTTATAGAGAGCTTACATTTAAAGTATTAATACCATACTGAACATTGTAGAAACTTAAAATTCAGTCTATATTTTATTTAGAAGAGTCTATAGCTTTTTGCCTTTTTTGAGAAATGGACAGATGCACTGGAGGCAACCTAGTTTGCTGTGATGAGCAACAGATTGGAACATAGAGCAGAACCAGGTGCATAATGTCAGGGAGTACAAGTCCAATTCAGTGGCTATTTGTTATGCCTAAAGAACTTTGATAAGTTCTATAGTAGGAGAGGAATATAAACATGAGTAGGAAATAGTCTCCTAAATAATGTACAGGAAATATAAATAGATCAGTAAATAATACAATATAAAATGAAACAAATGTCAAACAGAATTTTCAATAACATGCTATAGAGGAACATAGGAAAGAACAATGAATATTGATTAGGGAATCAGAGAAGTTGTCATTAAGAATTTGACTTTTGACCAGGCTCGGTGGCTCAGCCTGTAATCCCAGCACCTTGGGAGGCTGAGGTGAGTGAACTGCCTGAGCCCGTGGGTTCAAGACCTACCTGGGCAACTTGGCGAGACCTCATCTCTACAATAAATCAAAAATTAGCCGGACGTGGTAGCGTGCGCCTGTAGTTTCAGCTACTTGGAAGGCTGAGGCGGAAGGATTGCTAGAGCCCAGCAGGTTGAGGCTGCAGTGGCTGAAAGCGGCCACTGCACTCCAGTCTGGGTGACAGAGTAAGACTGCAACTCAAAAAAAAAAAAAAAGAATTTGATTTTTAAGTTGATTCTAGAAAGAGAGTAGTATTTTGATAGATGGAAGATGGTGGGAATAAGAGTGTGAAGATCTTTTTTTGCGGTGTTAGTAAATTTGGAGCTATCCATGGGCAAAGCACCAAGTTAATGGAATGATAAAGGGAAATATGTGGTCAAACTATATGAGTGTTTACTGTATGAATATTTACTATATAAGTATTTATTCTGTAATAACTGTTGATGTTTCTATAATAATTTATGCACATATTTGAGACTTGCAACAGCTAAGGGAGGTGTGTTACTACCCCCAATATTTACATAGTCCTGTGTAATTTAATGGAAAGATATGAATTTGAAAGCTAACTTTGTCACTTAAAAGCTATATGACCTTGGACACATTACTTGATATTACTGAATCTCAGTTTTTTCATCTATCCAATATAGGTAGTACCATCTTTTAGTAAATGGTTTCAGGACTGCTGCATAGGCTGTACACTATGTTATTTCAGGGACAGTATTCATTCAGACCAGGGGCTAGCAATGCTGTTTTCTGCAAAGAACCAGATAGAAAATATTTTAGGCTTTGCCAGCCACAAACCATAAGATATCTGTCACAATGATTCAACCTTGCTGTTATAGTACAAAAACAGCCATAGGCAACATGTAACCAAATGAATGTGGATATATTCTAATAAAACTTCTTTTGTAAAAACAGATGTTAGACCAGATTTGGCCCACAGTCTGAAGTTTGTTGACCATGTAGATCAAGATGTAAATGGTGAAACCTTGAGTTGTGCAGTTCTGTGGTACAAGGAATAAATTATATGGGCTATAAGAAATATTTACTTATGACATAAATATTTCTGACTTAGTGAATGTGAATGCTCAATGATAGAAGTCCATCTACTTTTCTCTCTTTCCCTTTAAAGTTATTGCTACTGAATTCTTGGGTAAATCAGAATTTTCAGTAGGGAAATAAAAACAACCTTTTACCAGATTAACTATAACTAGATGTATGAGTTAGAGTGATAATAAATGAATGTTGTTTTGAATTTCTTAAGGTCAGTGTTAACTAGAAATTATGACTGAGACACTGTTAAAATGAGTGCCATGGTATTTGCAATTTTTTTTTTTTTTGAGTTGGAGTCTCACTCTGTCTCCCAGACTGGAGTGCAGTGGCCGCTCTCGGCCACTGCAGCCTCGACTTGCTGGGTTCCGGCGATCCTTCCGCCTCAGCCTTCCAAGTAGCTGGAACTACAGGCGCGCGTGCTACCACGCCCAACTGATTTTTGATTTATTGTAGAGATGAGGTCTCGCCAAGTTGCCGGGGCAGGTCTCAAACCCGCGGGCTCAGGCAATCCACTCACCTCAGCCTCCCAAAGGCACGGGATTATAGGCTGAGCCACCGAGCCCGGCTGGTATTCGCAATTTTAACTACCACAGAATGGAGAGCCTGAAACCTATACTTGGTGCTGTTCAGTCTCATGTGATTTGCTTTCATTCGTAAACTAGAATTTTTACCTGGAGAATATATACTGTTTTGGATCTCAGCATAATTAGCTGAATATATACTGTTTTGGATCTCAACATAACCGTAATTAGGATTATTCATGGGCAACCCCTTTGGGTCTCCTCCCACTGTGGGAGCGTTTCTGTTCTCTCAATAAATCCTGCCTTCTCACTTAAAAAAAAATATTATTCATGGTTTTATTATAATGCTGTCCCGGTATTGATCCTTACCATATAGTATTTTTTTCAGACTGCCATTGTGTCGTTGTTGAAATATAGTTAATAATTGGCATCTCTAGTACATATATACTTATAGAGATACTGAGAAATATGGCTTTTCTTTTGCTTTTACTTATTTATAGTTCTGTTAATGTTGTATGTCTCAAAGAATATCTTTTGAGGTTTTATTTTCCTTAAATGCTTTGAAAATTTTCATATCAGATTATGTAAATGAAATGTTGATTATGTACTAGGGCTGATTTTGACACTGCTTTTGAATCTTAGTTTAGGAATAACAAATTAATTGCTCTTTTAGGATATTATATGCTAATCATTGTTGTGAGAAGATTATGATGTTGAGCTGTCATACATGATTGTGTTCTCGCACTCTCAACGATAAGAGAAATCTTTTATATTTATTTTAACTGTGGAATAAACGATTTCCTGTTTTAAAATCTGAAAATATTTCTTTCTCTTTACTCCATGTAGAAATATCATACATATTCTACCTGCGTCATGTTTAAACATTTTTATTGTGGTAAAATATATATAACATAAAATTTATCATTTTAACCATTTTTAAGTATACAATTCAGTGCCACTGAGTATATTCACAGTGGTGTGTGACCATCACCACTATCTATCTCCAGAACTTTTTCATCATCCCAAATAGAACCTCTGTGTGCATTAAACAATAACTTTTCATTTCTGTCTTCCAACAGCCCCTGGTAACCTCGATTCTACTTTCTGTCTCTGTGAATTTGCCTATTCTGGGTCTAGGTACCTCATATAAGTGAAGTCATACAATATTTGTCCTTTTAAAATCTGCTTTGTTTCACATAGCATAATGTTTTCAGGGTTCATCTATGTTGTAGCATATATTAGAATCTCATTTTTTAATTGCTCAATAATTTCCATCATATGTATATATCATATTTTGTTGATTCAACCATTGATGGACACTAGTACTGTTGCCACCTTTTTAACTATTATGAATAATGCTGCTGTGGACATTGGTGTTCAAAGTATTTGTTGAAGCTGGCCTCAGTGGCTCAGCCTGTGATCCCAGCACTTGGGGAGGCTGAGGTGAGTGGATTGTCTGAGCCCGTGGGTTCGAGACCCACCTGGGCAACTTAGCAAGACCTCATCTCTACAATAAATCAAAAATTAGCCGGGCATGGTAGCGCTCGGCTGTAGTTTCAGCTACTTGGAAGGCTGAGGCGGAAGGACTGCCGGAGCCCAGCAGGTCGAGGCTGCGGTGGCCAGGAGTGAGACTCCCACTCAAAAAAAAAAAAAAAAAGTGTTTGTTGAGTACCTGCTTTCAATTATTTTGGGTATATGCCTAGGAGTGGAATTGTTGGATTACATGGTAATTCTACATCTGACCTTTTAAGGAAGTACCAAACTTTTTCAAAGTGGCATGCATTGTTCTTTAACAAATAGTTATGGAAGATTTTTTTATTACCTTTTTTTTTGAGTCGGAGCTCACTCTTTCACCCAGGCTGGAGTGCAGTGGTACACACACTCGTGGCCACTCCAGCGTGACCTTCTGGGCTCTGGCGCTCCTTCTGCCTCAGACTTCTGAGAAGCCGGAACCACAGATGCGCACTACCATGCCCAAGTATTTTATTTTATTTTACTGTAGAGACGAGGTCTCACCAAGTTGCTTGTGGAGGTCTCACCAAGTTGCTTGTGATGGTCTCAAACCCGCGGGCTCAGGCAATCTACTCGCCTCTGCCTTCCAAAGTGCTGGGATTACAGGCTGAGTCACCGAACCTAGCCCATTACCTTATTTTTTAAATGCTTACGATCTGCTGGGCTCGGTGGCTCAGCCTGTAATCCCAGTGATTTGGGAGGTTGAGGTGAGTGAATTGCCTGAGCCCGCGGGTTTGAGACCCGCCTGGGCAACTTGGCGAGACCTCATCTCTACAATAAATTAAAAATTAGCCGAGCGTGGTAGCACGCGCCTGTAGTTCCAGCTACTTGGAAGACTGACGCGGAAGGATCACCTGGGCCCAGCAGGTCGAGGCTGCAGTGGCCAGGAGTGGCCATTGCACTCCAGTCTGGGTGACAGAGTGAGACTCGACTCAAAAAATAAAAATAAATAAATAAAATGGTTACTATTTAATTTTTAAAAAAGAAAATGTCTTGGAATTTCCCAAATATACTATCATTTGGGGGCAAAAACATTCTAGATTTGCCTTTTTAATAGTTTTCTCTTTTTTTCCTCTAAATTTGAAATATTAAATACTGATTTCTTTGGCATACATTCGCTGAGATGTTAGAAAGATTCTTGCATTTTAGCAAGTGAAATAGGCTATAAATAAATCATGCTACTTCTCAAACTAGTTAACTCTTGGCATTCCTAAGAATTCTAAAACTTATATGATAATAAAACACTAGATTTTGCTTATGCCCTAGAAAATGCTTGAGTTTTTTTAAAAAGTTAAATCTGCAAATACTTGAGAAGTGAATAATGTTAAACAGAAAAAAAAATGAGACTGTATTTAACAACAGTTAAACTTGAGTGTTTACTATATGCCAGACCCTATGCTAAATACATACATTATCTAAGTTAACCTCACAACAACCTATATTGTGTAGGAGCGCTTATTGTCTTTATTTTACTGATGTGAAACTTGAGGCAGAGAGGTTATAAATAAGTTGCCAATGGTTGCACAAGTAACAAGTAGTAGATTCATATTTAATTCAGAACATCTTTTTTTTGAGTGGTAGTCTCCCTCTGTTGCCCAGACTGGAGTGCAGTGGCATGCGCTTGGCCACCGCAGACTCGAACTGCAGGACTCAGGTGAACCTTCCACCTCAGCCTTCCAAGAAATTGGAACTACAGGTACATGCCACCACACCTAGCTAATTTTTTGATTCATTGTAGAGATGAGGTTTATTGTAGAGACCAAGTTGTCCAGGCTTATCTTGAACTCCTGGGCTTAGGCAATTCTCTCGCCTTCGCCTCCCAAAGTGCTGGGATTACGTGCATGAACTACTGCACTCAGCAATTCAGAACATCGTTAGCTACAAACATATTTTAGTGATTTCATGTTAGCACTGATGAAGATAATAAATAGATCACTCCTATCTTTTGGAGTGTACAGTAAAGATGGACCCCAAACAGTCAGTATTGTTGTTATAAAGACACAGCTTTTGAGGTAACAAACTTTAATTATAGAGATTTGAAGGCTACCTATTCCTACATACAAGCTTTAATTAGTGTAAACTTTTAATATAGAGCCCACATTCTCTGTTTTTTTTGCTATTTCAGACACTGACCAACCCTTATATGAGTAAATGATAATTTGATCACCTAGATCCTGGATGAAATTTACTACTGACACCACATCATATCCTTTTTGTTGTTTGTCATTTTGGAGTGTCTCTCTCCTACTTCCATGAAACTCTCTGGCCTTCTGGAAAAATTTCTTTATGTAAACTTTACAAGGACAGGAATCTTTGAACAGTACCTGGTTATATAATAAGTACTCAAAAATATTTGATGAATAGCATGGGCCTGCTACTTTGGGAGACCAAGGTGAGAGGATTGTTTGAGTCCAGGAGTTGAGACCATCCTAAGCAACATAATGAGAACTTTGCTGGGCACGGTGGTACATACCTGTAGTCCCGGTTACTTGGGGAGCTGAGGCAGAAGGATTAACTGAGCCAGAAGGTTGAGGTTATGGTGAGCTGTGATTGTGCCACTGCCCTTCAGCCTAGGTGATAGAGTGAGACCCAATTAAAAAAATAGAAAAGACATGACCAAAGTTCTAAAGGAGTGTGCTTATTAAACTACAAATAGAAAAATATACACAAAAACTTTAAAACACTGACAGACTATGTAAAATAGGTTAAAATGAATAAGATAGGGACTGAAAACATATCAGTGACTGTTGTTTCGCTGTAGTGTCCAAATTGTGCTGGAAGCTCAACAGAAGTATTGTCCATGTGCTATCTCTCTCAGATATACAAAAAAATACTTAAATGTTTTTAAAGTATATCATGAATAAAGGAAATTGCTTGTGGGAGTGAGTCATAATTAAGGGTTACAGTAGCAATGGTCCTACTAATTTTAGATAAGCAGATTATCATGCTATATGAACAACAAACTATGAAGACTGAATAGATACCAAATTCTGTCTTATAATCCAATGAAACATAGTTTAATCTGAAACATTTAATGATGTGCTTGATTCTAATTGCCATGTGTGATACTTAAGGTATAAATGGTAAGTTATTTATATGTGATTATGTTACATATAATTAGTATTATAGACCTTCAGCTAAACTTTGCATTTTTATAATCACCTGAATAGGAGAAAGGAATTTACTAATGAAAGAAGAAAGCTGTTTCATTTCAATATGAAGATACCTACATTCAAGCACTTTTCCCAGTGGGTGCCACTCAGAAGCCAGAATAATTATACATCCTTTGGTATAGATACACACACCTTGGGTGTTTGATTTAACTTAGCTTAGGGCAAGGCAGGAACCTTCCCAGTGTAGTAGGAATAATTCCCTTTGTTGAGGAACAAATTCTGGATAGCAAGGACCTTGAGAAGCAGAAGAGATGGACATAGAATAATTGAATACTTCTTCAACACTGAAGGAAACTTATGTTGAGACTCTAGGGGTTCGGGGAAAAGGTTTTCCTAGGCATGCAATTCCATTATGCTTTGCTAAAAGCAGGGAGGGGAGTGGGCTGAAAGTGTGAAAACGATACTTTTCCAAATTTCTCCCCCATTGTGTCTAAAATGACATCGATTATTTCACAGTTTTGTTCCTTCTAGTATGAACTAGCTTAATCAACTAGCTTTTCTTTTCTTTTCTTTTTTGAGTTGTAATCTCACTCACTCTGTCACCCAGACTGGAGTGCAGTGGCCGCTTCTGGCCACCGCAGCCTCAACCTGCTGGGTTCTGGCAATCCTTCCGCCTCAGCCTTCCAAGTAGCTGGAACCACTGGCGTGCGCTACCACGTCCGGCTGATTTTTTGATTTAATTCTAGAGATGAGGTCTCGCTAAGTTGCCCAGGCGGGTCTCGAACCCGCGGGCTCAGGCAATTCACTCACCTCAGCCTCCCAAAGCGCAGGATTACAGGCTGAGCTACCGAGCCTGGCTCAGCTAGCTTTTCTAATAACAGATGCATCAAGGTAACGAGATGTTGAAAAGAGATCAAGGAAAAAGTAAGAGATCATTTTAAAGCAAGAGTTGTTGATGAAGGCAAGGCTTTAATGGGAGTTAAGGTAGTAGCTTCAGGAAGGAATTTGGCAGGAAAAGGACAAAGAGCCCAGATAGAAGTGAGGATAACCAAAAAAGAGAGATAGAAAGAAGATATAAGAATATAAAGATAAAAGGAGTTGGGCAAGTAACAACAGCAAAAACAGCAGAAAAGAGAAGAAAAGGAGGCACTGAAGCTTGGTACTGAATGAGATAAATAAGTATGTGAATAGGAGCATGCTTCTTAGGAGCAGACATTATAACACATAAGCAGCAGTGTGGGTTGTTTACTTAGAAGTAAAGTTGCTAAATCTGTTTTTATTTTTTTTGAGAGTCCCAAATATCTCTTTCTTCAAAGCAAGAGAAAATATGAGACTACTTCTGTTATGAATTTAGCTGATAATTATGGTTAGAACAATCTCTAGATGTTGACTGTATTGTTAGTGAGTATAAAGAATGTTGGAGCCGGGCTTGGTGGCTCAGCCTGTAATCCCGTGCCTTTGGGAGGCTGAGGTGAGTGGATTGCCTGAGCCCACGGGTTTGAGACCCGCCTGGGCAGCGAGACCTCATCTCTACAATAAATCAAAAAATCAGCCGGGCATGATAGCACATGCCTGTAATTCCGGCTACTTGGAAGGCTGAGGCGGAAGGATCGCCGGAGCCCAGCAGGTTGAGGCTGCGGTGGCCGGGAGCGGCCACTGCACTCCAGTCTGGGCGACAGAGTGAGACTCCTACTCAAAAAAAAAAAAAAAAAAAAAGAATGTTGGAAGATTAGAGCCAGTTTCTGTTGCCCTTCTGTTCTGGCCTTATACTAGGATTAAATGTTTACTAAAAATAGATTGCCTTCACATTCCTAAAGGTATAACCCATAGGGATTTGTAAAACTTGCTTTTTCATTAAGATAATTCATGTTTTAACACACTGTATGGCCATGAATAGAAAAGATGAGTATTTGAATTTAATAGGCAGTTCTTTTCTGGAATACAATGTGCTTTTATTCTGTCTGAGAAATTCTAATCATAACAAGCATGAGTTCAAGCCTCTGACTACTAATTAAAGTTATGGTGACAGCCAGGTCTGCTATACTGCTGGACTTGCTGTTGGAAAGAATAGATTGTCATTGATTCTGTTGTTCAGGATTGGTGACAACTGAAGGCTGCCAAAGTTAGTTGTCCAGTTCTCTCCTCCTTGTCACTTATTTGTGTAAAATAAGTGAGGCAGCAAAGTAGTGTGAAAAAGATATGTCAAGAGAACTGACTTCTGATTATTATTGCCCTTCTTGTTGGCCTTGGGCAAATTCTTCCAAGCCTAATTTTTTCTTATTTTCAAATAAGAATAATAATGTCTATTTTACCTATGTGGAAGCATTACTGTGAGGATCAGATATCATATTGTATGTGAACCCTTTTAAACTATAAAGACAAAATATAAAAATAAGTTCTTATTTTTATTTCTGTCACCTAAGAGTAATTGTTTCCAGTTTAAGAGAAGCTAAAATGGGCATATTCTTGTCATGTAAGCATTTCTGATCAATTGTTCAAGGAATGAAATGGACAGGAAAGGAACTCTGAAAGTAATGGGAAAATAATCATGTGGGTATTTGTGTGAAAGACAGACTTACTTGAAATTCCAGTCACAAGAATGTTTTCTCAGGATTGTGATTATGCTGTTCTCTGAAAGATTTAGGTGAAAGGACATAGTCCTCATTAAAAAATTAAGTATGTTTTTGCAGTCCCCTTGGGTCCCCTCCCACTATGGGAGCTTTTCTGTCCTCTCAATAAATCCTGCTTTAAAAAAAAATTAGGAGCTGGGCTCGGTGGCTCAGCCTGTAATCCCGCGCCTTGGGAAGATGAGGTGAGTGGATTGCCTGAGCCCGCGGGTTCGAGACCCGCCTGGGCAGCAAGACCTCATCTCTACAATAAATCAACAAAATTAGCCGGGTGTGGTAGCGTGCGCCTGTAGTTCCAGCTACTTGGAAGGCTGAGGCGGAAGGATCGCCGGAGCCCAGCAGGTCGAGGCTGCGGTGGCCGGGAGCGGCCACTGCACTCCAGTCTGGGCGACAGAGACTCCAACTCAAAAAAAAATTAGGTATGTTTTATATCAAATAAAACAGTGATAAACATAGGAAAATGGTTCTTATGCATCTATGATTATTCTTTGAAATTTGAAAATATTGCTGGCTGCTATCTGGATCACCTGTTATTTAGTTATATTTTTCCCTCAGAAAATTGTTTATGTACATTTTTTAATTATTATAAAATATCCGCAGCATTAAGCATTGATTAGATTAAATATGGGCAATGTGCAATATTTATTTATTTATTTTATTTTATTTTTTATTTTTGAGTTGGAGTCTCACTCTGTCGCCCAGACTGGTGCAGTGGCCGCTCCCGGCCACCGCAGCCTCGACCTGCTGGGCTCCGGAGATCCTTCTGCTTCAGCCTTCCAAGTATCCGGAATTACAGGCATGCACTACCACGCCCGGCTGATTTTTTGATTTATTGTAGAGATGAGGTCTCGCTGCCCAGGCGGGTCTCGAACCCGCGGGCTCAGGCAATCCACTCACCTCAGCCTCCCAAAGGCACGGGATTACAGGCTGAGCCACCGAGCCCGGCTAATGTGCAATATTTAATTTTCATGCAAATTAGTAGAATATCCTCAAATATATGATATGTTAGATATTACAATTGTTTTAAAAATGAGTTATAGTTGGGGAAAAGTTTTGAAAGGAGATGAGCACGAAGATGACAATCTCAATCCAAGGTAGAAAATATATGTAACAGTTACCAGTCAATAAATTTATTTATGCATAATTTAAAACCTTTTTCTTTGGGAGACAGCTGTAGGTTGTCCTAAATATAGCAGTCTTAATCCAAATGATCTATTAAACCAACCCTTTCTGAAGTGCTGTATGTGGACACAGATCCTCTCTGAGAAGCTGATGATCAACTGCTACATGCTACAGAATAGACCTTTTATTTTTGTAATCTTATGTACTCAAAAATGTGTCTCTGTGAAGATAGACTTTTCTTCAATCTAGTCATTATTATTTTAATGGAACCAAAACAAACATTTTGAAGATTCAATTATAAAATGTTTATTCTGTTTTTATTAATAAACTTAGGTTGCCTTGACTGCTAATAAGTGTTTTTTTAATGTAAATACTGGTGTTTGTTTCTGTGTGTTAAAACACACTGTATAACTATGGAGAGAAGAAATTCATTTAAAATACCTAAGCATGTTTTAATTCAGAAAAAAGTTGATAGTTTCGAAAGCTTATTGTTGACATCACTATTTCTTTAGGAAATAATGACATGCAAATGCATTATTTTTCCATTTTCTGTCTTAATCTATATAATTTATGGTACATTTTTATGTTTAAAATATAAATGTAGAAATTATATTTTTAGCTTTAATGGTACCTGACATTTTTTCAGGTTTATTCAGAGCAAATGAAAACTGCTTTGGTTTCTTATTAAAGAAATTCAGCTGGACAGATCCAGCTGTTGCATTTATAAATAACTACAGATAGCTACAGCAATAAAGGGTTTACTCAGGTTGTTATGGCAACTAAAATTCAGCAAAACCTTATAAGCCATATTGAAGGAAGTACACCGAATGTACATTTAATCCAATTAGACAAAAATTATTGTTTCCTATTATTTTAGATTGCAAGAAAGAAATTAGTTTTAACTTGTCAGTATAACTTACTATCATTAATATACAAAGATTTTGATACTAACTTATCTGTATGAGTTTTATTAACATTTAAGAGGGTTTTTTTTTTTTTTTGAGTCTGAATTTCACTTTGTCACCCAGACTGCAGTGCAGTGGCACACTTGGCAACTGCAGCCTTGACCTGCTGGGCTTAGGTGATCCTTCCGTCTTGGCCTTCCAAGTAGCCAAGACTACAGGTGTGTACCATCACGCCCAGCTAATTTTTTTATTTAGTTTAGAGACGTGATCTTGCCAAGTTGCCCAGGCTGATCTCGAACCCCTGGGCTCAGGCAATCCTCTTGCCTTTACCTTCCAAAGTGCTGGGATTACAGGCATGAGCCACTGCGCCTGGCTTTAAGAAGGTTTTCCTATAGTAGTGGTGGGTTGTGCTGACACATTTAAATCTCTTTCTTGGTCTTCTTTGTAATGAGTTGCATGCTTATTTAAATCTGCTGGCCTGGGTTGAGGGTACATTTTCGAGTCCGTGGAATATGTCAAAACCTGCATTGGGATTTAAGTTTGTGATCTTACACTAATGTTTTATTCAACTCCACTAACGAGCTATAATCTTTTAAGTCTATTTTGATAAGTAGATCTGTTCAGATCTTCTGTTACACAATGGGTCTGGGAGTGGGACACTATAATTTATAGATTCTTAAAACTAATTTTAGGCCAGACATGGTAGTTCACTCACGCCTGTAATTCCAGCACTTTGGGAGGCCAAGCTGAGAGAATTGCCTGAGTCCATGTGTTCAAGACCAGCCTGGGCAACTTGGAGAGACCTCATCTCTACAATAAATAAAAAAATTAGACAGTAGTGGTGGCCTGCACCTGTAGTTCCAGCTACCTGGAAGGCTGAGGCAGAAGGATTGCCTGAGCCCAGCAGGTTGAGGCTGCAGTGGCCATGAGCATGCCGCTGCACTTCAGCCTGGGTGACAGAGTGAGACTCCAACTCAAAATAATAATAATAATAATAATTTTTATTTAATGTAAAATGTAAATTTTTTGTACACTAAAATAGTATACTGTAAAGTTTATAATAAAAAGAGTAGTCTAGGCCAGGCATAGTGACTCACATGTGTAACCGCAGCACTTTGGGAAGCAGATGCAAGAGGATTGTCTGAGCTCAGGGATTCGCAACCAGCCTGGGAAACTTGGCAAGACCTGGTCTCTACAATAAATAAGAAAAATTACCCAGGTGTGGTGGCACTCATCTGTGGTGCCAGCTACTAGGAAGGCAGAAGCAGAAAAATTGCCTAGCCCAGCAAGTTAAGGCTGTGGTGGCCATGAGCCTGGGTGACAGAGTGAGACACTGACTCAAAAAAAGACAAAAACAAAAACAAACATGCAAAAAAAGAGTAGTCTTGTATCCTATTCTTTTACCCCTAATTCCTCCTTGGAGGCAACTATTTTTTTTTTTTTTTTTTTTTTTT
>NW_007247201.1:537642-542757 GCF_000164805.1 Carlito syrichta
TTTATTGTAGAGATGAGGTCTCGCCTGCCCAGGCGGGTCTCGAACCCGCGGGCTCAGGCAATCCACTCACTTCAGCCTCCCAAAGGCGCGGGATTACAGGCTGAGCCACCGAGCTCGGCTGGAGGCAACTATTTTTATTATTTTTCTTTTTCTTTACATTGGGACAGAAATGGCAAAAGAGGCAACTCTTTTTAATTCTTTAAATTATTTCTTCTGGGATTTACCTCTGTCTCTAAAGAACATTTAGCTGTTCTTGCTTTCTCAATTATAGACAGTAACTCTTTGTTTTCTACTCTGGAAGACAAAGAGGTAACAATCTTATACCAGTCCTTCTACCACATACCTTTCTCCCACACACTCCCAGTATAATCATACCACAACTTTGGGCAAAAAATATTTACATGGTTTGAGTTATGTAAACATTTATTAACCTGAAATGTCTTTATTCTGCTCACCTACTTGATTGATAATTTAGTTAGGTATCGAATTTTAGGTTAGAAAATTATTTTCCCACAGAATTTCACAGGCATTAGTCTATTGTCTTTTAATTTCTGTTGTTGTTATTGAAAAAGATGATTCTGATTCTTGATCCTGTCTTTTTATGATTTTGCTTTTTCTTTATTAAAGCTTTTAGACTCTTCTCTTTAGCTAACATTTTAGGAACTGAGTAGGGAAAAGACAGCCGTTTGCATGTAATTTTTTTTTTTTTTTTTGAGTTGGAGTCTCACTCTGTCACCCAGTCTGGAGTGCAATGGCTGCTCCCAGCCACCGCAGCCTCGACCTGCTGGGCTCCCGCGATCCTTCCCCCTCAGCCTTCCAAGTAGCTGGAACTACAGTCGTGTGCTACCACGCCCGTCTAACTTTTTATTTATTGTAGAGATGAGGTCTCGCCAAGTTGCCCAGGTGGGTCTTGAACCCGGGGGCTCGGGCAGTCCACTTACCTCAGCCTCCCAAAGCACTGGGATTACAGGCTAAGCCACCAAACCCGGTTAGTTTTAAATTTTAAACTAATTTTAGACTTACAGAAAAGTTGCAAAAAAAAAAAAAAAAAAGTACAGTGTTCCCTTATATCCCTCACCTCTCTTCCCCTAATATGAACATATTATATGACTATAATTCTCAAGGATAGGAAATAAGCCCTCATACAATATTATTAACTAAAATTTATTACTTATTTGAACTTTTCCAGATTTTCCACTAATATCCTTTCCAGTTCAAGATCCTATCCAGCATTCCATGTTACAGTCAGTGGTTATTTCTCTTTAGTTTCTTCCAGTTTGTAACTGTTTCTTAGTCTTTCTTTGCCTTTCATGACCTTGATACTTTTCTTTTGAGGTAGGATTTCACTCTGTCACCCAGACTGGAGAACAGCGGTGTGATCCTGGCTCATTGCAACTGCACCCTCTTGGGCTCAAGAAATTCTCCTACCTCAGCCCTCTGAGTAACTGGGACTAAAGGCACATGCCACCATGCCTGACTAATTTTTGTATTTTTTATAGAATCAAGGTATCGCTGTGCTGCCCAGGTTGGACATGAACTCCTGAGTTCAAGCAATTTTCTTGTCTTGGTCTCCCAAAGTGCTGGCATTACAGGTATGAGCCACTGCATCCAACCACCTTGACACTTTTAATAAATGATGATCAATTATTTTGTACAACTTCCTCATTTCGTTTTCTGTTTTGTTTTGTTTTGTTTTGAGTAGGAGTCTCACTCTGTCACCCAGGCTGGAGTGCAGTGCCACAGCCTCTATCTGCTGGACTCAGGTGATCCTTTTGCCTTAGTCTTACAAGTAGCTGGAACTACAGACATGCCCACCATGCCTGGATAATTTTTTGATTTATTGCAGAGACAAGGTCTCGCCAAGTTGCCCAGGCTCGTCTCTAACCCCTGGACTTAGGCAGTCCTCTCCCTTCCACCTCCTAACTGCTGGGATTGCAGGTGTGAGCCACTGCGCCCAGCTCGTTTTGGTTTTATATCATGTTTTCTCATGACTGAAATGAAGTTACGCTATTTTGGCAAAATACCACAAAAAATGATGTTGTGTCCTCCTCAAGATATCTTGTCAAGGGATTCATGACTTTGATTCATGGCCTTTAAATAATGAGTAACGACAACAATAATATAACAGAGGTGGAAAACTTCACTTTATGGACACTTTATACTGTGCCATTCATTTATATTTAAAATATTGTGTAAATTTTTTCATGAGTAGTCTTTACATCCAAAGTTAGATACTATGGATTAAAGACTTAAATGTAAGACCTGGAACTATGAAACAACTACAAGAAAACATAGGAGAAACTTCAGCATATTAATCTAGGCAAAGATTTTATGACTAAGACCTCAAAAGCAGGCAACGAAAACAAAAATAGAGAAATGGGACTATATTAAACTAAAAATCTCTGCACAGCAAAGGAAACAATGAATAGGAGAAAGTATTTGCAAGCTATTCATTCGACAAGAAACTAATATCCAGAATATATAAGGAACTCAACAATTAAAAAAAAAATCTGGCCAGGCTCGGTAGCTCAGCCTGTAATCCCAGCACTTTAGGAGCCAAGGTGAGTGGATTGCCTGAGCCCACAGGTTCGAGACCAGTCTGGGCAACTTTGCAAGACCTCATCTCTACAATAAATTAAAAATTAGCCAGGTGTGGTAGCATGCACCTGTAGTTCTGGCTACTTGGAAGGCTGAGGCAGAAGGATTGCCAGAGCCCAGCAAGTCTGCGCTGAGGTGGCTGTGAGTGTGGCACTGCACTCCAGCCTGAGTGACAGAGTGAGATTAACACACACACACACAAATCCCATTAGAAAGTAGGCAAAGGACATGAATAGCCATTTCTCTAAAGAAAGACCTACAAATGGCCAACAGGCATATGAAACCTCAGCATCACTAATCATCAGGGAAATGCAAATAAAAATCTCAATGAGATATCGTCTCAGCCCAGTTAGAATGACTTACTAAAAAGACAAAAAATAACAGATGCTGGTGAGGATGTGGAGAGAAGGGAATTCTTATACCCTGTTTGTGGGAATGTCAATTTGCGGTAGATAAATTTACAGTATAGATCAATATAGAAAACAGAATGGAGAGTTCTAAAAAAACTAAAAATAGAACTACCATAGGATCTAGCAATCTTACTACTGGGTACTTATCCAAAGGAAAAGAAATTGATATGTCTAAGGGATACCTGTATTCCCATGTTTATGCAGTGCTATTCACAATTGCAAAGATATAGAATTAACCTAAGTACCCATCAGTGGAGGAATAGATAAATAAAATATGGTGTATATACACAATGGATTACTACATGGCAATAAAAAAGAATAGTCATGTTATTTGCAGCAACACAGATGGAATTGGAGGTCGTTATGTTAATGCAAATACGCCAGGCACAGAAAGACAAATATAGCATGCTCTCACTCTTATATGGGAGCTAAAAAAGTTGATCTCATGCAGGTAGAGAATAAATTAATATATATCAGAGGCTAGAAAGGGCATGTGGGTAGATGAGGGGAATAAAGATAGAAGTAATAAGTTTGAACGTTCTATAGCATAGTAGGGTGACTATAAAGTAACAGTGAGTTGTATGTTTCAAAATAGCTAGAATAGAGGTCTAGAAATGTTCCCAATATATAGAAATAATAAATACTCAAGGTGATGGACACCCCAAATACCCTGACTTGACCATTAAACAGTCTGTGCATGTAACAAAATATTACATGTGCTTCATAAATATGCACGAATATTTGTATAAATTTTTAAGAGTTAAATCTAGGCTGGGCTTGGTGGCTCAGCCTATAATCCCAGCATTTTGGGAGGCTGAGGCAAGTGGATTACCTGAACCTGCGGGTTCAAGACCAGCCTAGGCAACTTGGCGAGACCTCGTCTCTACAATAACTCAAAAATTAGCTGGATATGGTAGTGCGATCCTGTAATTCTGGCTGCTTGGAAGACTGAGGCGGAAGGATTACCTGAGCCCATCAGGTCGACCCTAGGGTGGCCATGAGCATGCCACTGCACTCCAGCCTGGTCAATGGAGTGAGACTCCAACTCAAAAAAAAAGTAAATCTAAGCTAAAAAATAAAATGAAGTTAGACACTGGCAAATTCAAGAATGAAATTCATAAACATGAAATTATAGAATTTTTTTCTCTGCTGTAATTTTTATTGCTTTTGTATCTTGTTTTTAAAAAATTTGTATTTTCCCATACATAAAGAAAACAAAAAAACCCTCTAAATTTGAACAAGTATATTATGAATAAAAATATATTAACAAATTATTCAATATGTAGTAATTTTAGATTTTTAAAATATACAGCATTTTAGTACATACTTTAGTAGCAAGCACTTAACTCTTTATGACTATATGTCACATGAGTTTCTCTATAGTGTGCTTATCTGTTAAGTTTAGAAGTCAGAAGGTGTCAGAGGTAGTTTCTGAAGCATTGCACAGTTGTAAGAAAGGCCTGATCTTATTAACTGAACTCATATTCAAATGAAAGCATACAATCCTCATTTGTCATTATGAAGACAATAAAGAGATCTTGTCTTAGGGAACACAAAGTTTTCTCACAATCACTTGCTTTCAATCCAGCTTTCAGTCCACAGACTTCCCCTTAGTTGGACGTATAGTCTGACTTTGCTTAGCCTCAAAATAAATGGAAAAAAAAAATAAAATTTAGTAATTTTTCTCTAGTTCCTTATGAATATTGTAATGATTTCAAAGTTAGACAACCTATATTTTTACTTTATCAATCATTTTCTGGGAAACAAATGCTTATTTCTTACTTTAAATACAGAGAATCTGAAATTAGGTACCAAATGCACCAAGGTAATATAAAGAAATGGTAAACCATTTTCTAAGTAATTTGATACTTTAAAAGACTACTGTAAGCCGGAATCGCTGGCTCAGCCTGTAATCCCGTGCCTTTGGGAGGCTTAGGTGAGTAGATTGCCTGAACCCGCGGGTTCAAGACCTGCCTGGGCAACTTGGCGAGACCTCATCTCTACAATAAATCAAAAAATGAACCGGGCATGGTAGCGCGCGCCTGTAGTTCCAGCTACTCGGAAGGCTGAGGCGGAAGGATCGCCGGCACCCAGCAGGTCGAGGCTG
>NW_007247201.1:542795-543199 GCF_000164805.1 Carlito syrichta
GTGGCCGGGAGCGGCCACTGCACTCCGGTCTGGGCGACAGAGTGAGACTCCAACTCAAAAAAAAAAAAAATAGACTACTTTAGCATGTTAACAGGAGAGTATATTTATACGAAATGTTTAGATTTTAGAAAATACTTAGATTTTAGAAAATGTTTCCAAATACTTCACCAAATAAAAAAAAAATCTTTATTATAAGTTGCTCCAGTTGAATTTAAACTGCTTTTATTATACTGTTGATGACCCTAAGACACTTCTATCCTACTAAAAAGTGACTTGAAAATGTTACCTAACCTAAGCCTAAGTTTTATTTTATTTTATTTTATTTATTTTTTTTTTTTTTTGAGTTGGAGTCTCACTCAGTCGCCCAGACTGGAGTGCAATGGCCGCTCCCGGCCACCGCAGCC
>NW_007247201.1:543241-584320 GCF_000164805.1 Carlito syrichta
GGTCTTCAACCCGCGGACTCAGGCAATCCACTCACCTCAGCCTCCCAAAGGCGCGGGATTACAGGCTGAGCCACCAAGCCCGGCTAAGCCTAAATTTTCATCTGAAGAAGAGATGATATCCCAAAGAGTGGTTATAGGAATTAAAAGAGTTAATATGTATGGAACATCCAAAATAGTAGCTAATAGATAGTTCATAAAAGTTAGTTTACTTCCCTTTCTCTCCCATTGCCTTAACTTCATTTATCCTTGCTCTGTATAGTAAAACCTTCCTAACTTCTCTCTGATTTCTATTTTTCCTCTTTTAGTCCTTTCTACTTATCTCTGCAAGTTTAATTATACAGGTTTGATCATGTAGGTCATTCCTGAAAAATCATCAGTAATTTCCTATTGTGAATTATAACAGGTATGAAGAGTTCTGTGATATTTTAAATGTAAGCAATGTCAAATTTTCTAAATATAATTAAATATTACTTTGAACACTTCTTGCCAAGGTTATTAAGAAGACCAGTAAGATACATATTCTGGAACTTTTCCTCTTTTCCTGGGGTCTGTAAGAATTCTCGGTGTCCTAAGATGTCTCAATTCACTGTTCAGCTATTTCTTTTTGTGGTCACCTTATTTAGCTATTAAGCTAGCTGCCAGATCATTATGCCATTCTAGCAGCCCTGTGGAGTAGCCCAACATGGGAAGAAACTGAGGCTTTCTGTCAACATAGACCTTCTGCAAACAACTACATGAACGATCCATCTTAGAAGTAGCTCCTCCAGCCACAGGCAAGCATTCAGATGACTGCAGTCCCTGGTCAATATCTTGACAGCAACTGCATGAGAAATCCAAGCTAGAACACGTAGCTAACTTATTCCCAAATTTCTGGCATACGGAGGCTGTAAGGTGATAAATGTTTGGGTTTTTTTAAGAATCATCAAATTTGGGGGTAATTTGTTAATGTAACTAATAAAACATTCAATCTACAAATTTTGAACACCACTTTTTTCACAAGTAAAATTTATTGGTAATATCTATCATGTCAATGAGCAAAACCAGCATTAATGTAAGTAAAAATGGCTAAATACTTAATAGCTCCCATTTAGACTGTAGACTTACTTAAATTCCAAATCTTTATCCTCTAAGCCAGTGTTGTGCAATAGAAATATAATGTAAAGGCTGGGCGCAGTGGCTCATGCCTATAATCCCAGCACATTGGGAGGCTGAGGTGAGAGGATTGCCTGAGCTCGCAAGTTTGAGACCAGTCTGGGCAACTTGGTGAGACATCATCTCTACAATAAATTTAAAAATTAGCCAGGCATGGTGGTACATGCCAGTAGTTCCAGCTACTTGGAAGGCTGAGGCGGAAGGATCACCTGAGCCAGTAGGTTGGAGCTGTAGTGGCCGTGAGTATGACACCGCACTCTAGCCTGGACGACAGAGTGAGACTTCAACTCAAAAATAAAACAAAATAAGACAAAAGAAATTGATTGTCAGTTCCAATTTCCATAAGGATGTCTCCTATATTTTCTAAGGTTCTTATAGTTTGAGGTTTTACATTTAGGTCTTTGATCCATTTAGAGTTGATTTTTGTGTATAGTGATAGGTAGGGGTCCTGTTTCATTCTTCTGCATGTGGTCATCCAGTTTTCCCACCACCATTTACTGAACCCCATTGGTTGTTGGTGGAGGCTTTGTTGAAGGTGAGTTGGTTGAGAAATTGAGGTTTTGCTTCTGGAATCTCTAAACTGTTCCATTGGTATATATGCCTGTTCTTATATCAATACCAGGCTGTTTTGATTATTGTGGCCTTAGAGTAAAGTTTAAAGTCTGGGAGTGTGATACTTCCTGCTTTGTTTCTTTTGCTAAGGATTATTTTGGCTATTTGTGGTTGTTTATGTTTCCATATGAATTTCTGTATTATTATTTCCAGTCTGAGAAGAAAAATAGTGTTGGTAATTTAATGGGTATTGCTTTGAATCTGTAGATTGCCTGGTAGGATGGATATCTTAACAATGTTGATTCTTCCTATTCATGAGCATGAAATATTTTTCCATTTGTTTGTGTCTTTTGGATTTCTTTGAGCAGTGTTTTGTATTTTTCATTTTTAAAGTCTTTCACTTCACTGGTTAGGAAGATGCTGAGGTATTTCATTTTTTGTGTGGCTGTTTTGAATGGGATTATGCTTTTTATTTTGTTCTCTGCCTGCTTGTTGTTGGTGTATAAAAATGGGACTGTCTTTTGCACACTTATCTTGTACCCTGAGACTTTGTCAAAGTCCTTAATCAATGAAAGCAGGTTTTTGACAGATTCTCTTCCATTTTCAAGGTATAAGATCATATCATCAACAAAGAGGGATAGCTTAACTTCCTCTTTTCCTGATTTCCTTCTCTTGTCTAATTGCACTGGCTAGGACTTCCAACCCAATGTTGAACAAACAAGAGGGGTGGGAGTGGGCAGCCTTGTTTTGTTCCGATTTTCAGGGGAAATGTTTCCGGTTTCTGTCCATTTAGCAATATGCTGACTGTGGGATTATTGTGGATGGCACTTACTATTTTGAGGCATGTTCCTTCTATGCCTAGGTGAATAAAATTCTTAATAAGATATTTTGCATATTTTTCTGCTAAGATTTTGAAATCTGGTATATATGTTATACTTACATCAATTTGGACTGGCTACATTTCAAGTATTCAGTAGCTACATGAAACAAGTGTCCACTCTATTAGCTAGCATAGCTCTAAACTTTAAGATATAGGGAACTTTCAGGTATGGCAGAGTGAAGAGGCCAACAAACACTCTCCCCCAAACAAGTACAAAACTAGACAGAATTTTAAAAACAACCATTTCTGTGCTTTGGGAAAGGTAAACAAAAATTTGAGATGCCTTTATTCTTGAAAAGCTGCTGTAGCATCAGATAAGAAAATATTAATAAACTTCTGATATCTAGAAAAAACACAAAAATAAAAATAAATAAGTAAATAAAAACGAAAACAGTGGGAGTCTGTGACTACTCCCATCTCCTTCCTCATCAACTTGGTCAGCATGGTAGCTTTACCAGGGTGCAATTGGTCTTAAAAACCAGAAACAGCAGACTTGATTTTGGGTAGAAGATGAAAACTCTGGCAGCATTATCGTAAAAGTAACAAATTTGAAAGGAAACAAGAGTTTGCAACACTACTAGCCTAAAGTTGGGGTGAATGAAGAACCAGCCAGAAATTTGATGGGGAGACTGTTGAAGTAAAAATGCCATAGAAGGACTAGATAAGCTCTTCACATAGAGGGCTAGTGCAAGAGAGAATTGAAAGGGCCCAGCAGAAAGTAAAAATTGAGACATATTTAAAAACTGTCTGAACTTTGACTTTACCCTTCAGCTCACACAGTCATCAGAAGAAATTGGAAGCCTAATGGGCTCAAGGTGATTTAGCACAACCTCTGTTCAACCATTGGTTGATCATTAAGCTATGCAAACACAGGGGTAACCCCTGGGAAGCTAGGCTAAAAAAATAAAAATAAGAATGAAAAACAAACTGAGCAGATAGATGAACAGCTGCACATCATGGGGAAGACAGTTTCTGCAGATTAAGTTCAGACAACAGCAACCAAAAAATCAGAATCCAAAGTTGTTAAAATATATTATCTAAAATTTCCAGTTTTCAACAAAAAAGTATAAGATATGCAAAGACAGGTAACTGTGTTCTATGCTCAGGAAAAAAGAAAGCAGTCAGTAGAAACTAACTCTAGGTGGGCCCAAACATTGGATTTAGCAGATAAAAGTTTAAAAACCATTGTTGCACATATGTTCAAATAATTGAATCAATCAATCAATAGGAATATGCTAAGGAGCCAAACAGAATTCTAG
The DNA here is from genome assembly GCF_000164805.1 of Carlito syrichta. Lineage (NCBI taxonomy): Eukaryota > Metazoa > Chordata > Mammalia > Primates > Tarsiidae > Carlito > Carlito syrichta. The sequence goes on from NW_007247201.1 coordinate 547,085, forward strand.
ATTTGAGAAGCATAGTAACAGAAATACAAAATTCAGAAAAGTGTGCTAGCAGAAGATTTTGGATGGTAGAGAAAAGAATCAGTGAGTTGGAAGGTCTAGAGAAATTATCCAATCTGTAAAACAGAGAACAAAATGACTAAAGAAAAATGAACAGAATCTTAGAGTGTTGTGAGTTAACATCAAGTGTGTATTCATATAAGTTTAATAGGCGTCAAGAAGGAGAGAATAAGAAGAGGCAACACAGCACAGTTGGCCCTCCATAGCCACAGGCTCCATATTCATGGATTCAGTAAACTACAAATTGAGAATATTTGAAAAAATAAATAACAATAATGCAAGTAAATGACAATACAGTTTAACAGCTATTTATATAGCTTTCATATTGTGTTAGATGTTATAAGTAATCTAGAGGTGATTTATAGAGGAGGACATACAAACACTACATAATTTTTTTTTCACTTGTTTCTTAGTGTACACTATATCATTTTTTTCTTTTCTTTTTTTTTTTTTTTTTGAGTTGAAGTCTCACTCCATTGCCCAGACTGGAGTGCACTGACCGCTCCCGGCCACTGCAGCCTCGACCTGCTGGGCTCCAGTGATCCTTCTGCCTCAGCCTTCCAAGTAGCCGGAACTACAGGCACGCGCCACCACACCGGGCTAAATTTTTGATTTATTGTAGAGATGAGGTCTCACCAAGTTGTCTAGGCAGGTCTTGAACCCGCGGACAAAGCAATCCACTCACCTCAGCCTCCCAAGGCGTGGGATTACAGGCTGAGCCACCGAGCCCGGTTCAGTGTACACTGTATCATTTTATATAAGGGACAGGAGCATCATGAATTTTGGTACTCACTGGGGGTCCTAGAACTAATTCATCATGGATTCTGAGATACAGCTATATTTGAAGAAATGGTAGCTGAAAACTTTCTAAATTTGATGAAAACATTAGTTTGCAGATCTAAGAGCCCAACAAACTCCAAGTAAGATAAACACAAAGAGATCCACACATAGATCCATCATAGTCAAATCACTGAAAGCCAAAGAGAGACAATCTTGAAAGCAGCAAGAGAATAACAACTCATTATGTACAGGAAATGACTAAATGGGTAATAACTAACTTCTCATCAGGAACAGTGGAGGTAAGAAGGCAGTAGAATGGCATATTCAAAGTGCTGAAAGAAAAATTACTGTCAGCCAAGATTTTCATATCTATCAAAATTATGATCGTGCAGTAAAGGTAATCCCAGGTAAATAAAGATGGAGAGAAGAAAAGAAATACCAAAGGAAGTCCTTCAGACTTATGGGAAAATGACCCCAAACTATAACTGAAACCCACAGAAATAAGGACACCTAAAATGGTAGATATTTGGATAAACATATAAGATGGTATATATTTTTTCTATATTCTTAATATCTTTTTAAAATATAAGATTGTAGCCAGAGGTAGTAGCACATGCTGTGATCCCAGCTACTTGAAAGACAGAAGTAGGAGGATTGCTTGATGCCAAGAGTTCAAGCACAGCCTGGTTAACATTGCAAGTCCTTGTCTCCAAACATACACAAACACACACACAAATATAAAATCATTAAAGCAATAATTATTATACTGTTTATTGGGTTTATAATGTATATGATGTCATATATATGATAATAGTAGGACAAAGGACAATGTTAACTGAAAAAACCTTTGTGGTGGACGTTGTGATTGCCCACTCAACATCTATTTAATTTTTCCTCACTTTTTATATGCAGTTTGGGCAGGAGAGACCACATTCACCCTTAGGAGTGGGTTCTCCAGGTTACCCTAAGAGCCTGTCAGAGCATGACACTCCCCTACAGGTAGGGATTATATTTCAATTTGGACTGGCCACATTTCAAGTATTCAGTAGCTACATGAAGCAAGCAACCACTGTATTAGCTAGCATAGCTCTAAACTTTAAGATATAGGGAACTTTCAGGTATGGCAGAGTGAAGAGGCCAACAAACACTCTCCCCTAAACAAGTACAAAACTAGATAGAATTGTACTAGCAAAAACTTAACTAGCCACATAACTTAACTAGCAAAAACAGAATAAGCCCAGGACATATCTTTGATAGATGTGAGAAAGAAAATGCTCATTTGATTAGTATAATAAGACATGTGGGCCCAGTGTGGTGGCTCAGACATGTAATCCTGGCACTGTGGGAGACTGAGGTGGCAGGATTACTTCAGTCCATGAGTTCATGGCCAGCCTGGGAAACATAGTGAGATCTAATTGCTGCAAAAACTAAAATACTAGTTGGGTGTGGTGGTGTGCGCCTGTAGTGAGTGCCAGGTACTCAGGGTGGGGTGGGGGGCTGAGGTGGAAGGATTGCCTGAGCCCGGGATGTCAAGGCTGTAGTGAGCTGTGATTGTGCCACTGCACTCCAGCCTGGGTGACAGAGTGTGGCCCCATCTTAAAAAAAAAAAAATGACATGTGCTTATGAGACCTGGAGATGACTTTAGATCAAACAATGCTTAAAGTTCACCCTGTATCCAGACCTTTCTAAACTTATATGAGCAAATAAAAAATAAATGCCTTCTCTTTTTAAAGCCAGCTTGAGTTAACGTTTTTGTTATTTATTACACAAACATCTCCGTAGTGCTCATTATATAATAGGTGACATGTTTTGAGCATTAAATATGTTAACTTATTTATTTCTTACACTGTCTCTATGAGGTAAAGGTATTTTTCCTGTTTTACAAATGAGGAAGCCTTGGTAATATAGTGAGACGCTTGTCTGTACAAAAATAAAAATAAAAAACCAGCTTGGCAAGGTGGCTTGTACCTGTAGTCCTTGTTACTCAGGAGGCTAAGATGGGAAGATCACTTGAGCCCAGGAATTTGAGGCTGCAGTGAGCCATGGTCATACTACTGTACTCCAGCCTGGGTGATAGAGTGAGACCCTGTCTCTAAAAACAAGACAAAACAAATGGGGAAATTGAGACACAGGAAGTTTGAGTAATTAATTGGCCTAATATCACAAAATTTATAAGTGGTAGAGCTAGGATTCAAACCCCTATGTGGCTTCAGAATCTTTAACAAGATCTAAGCCACTTTACTATGCTGCTCAGACCAAAACTATCCCGATAGACTCTGCCTGCTCCTATTTTTGAATTTTTGGGTATATACTGTTGCTCAAAAATGACAGTAATTGGCCTGAGACTATTAACTTTATCTTGTATGTAACTCACATAAAAATTCTTTCAGGCAAAAATGAAACATGTCTAAAATTGAAATGAATGTATTTCATCATCTGCCTTCTTTTTATCTAAGTCAAAGAATTCCCAGGGTATACAACTGTCAGAAAATAACTAAGTAACTATATATCTTTATCCCTAATAACTATTCCTATTTAGCATTACTCAGAGAAATCCACTGGATTTTTAAATATTTGTTTAGGGATTGTTTAAAAGGCCATCATAAATCCTATTAAAATGCTGCTGCTTTTAAATTATATAAGATATTCTGGGCAGCCTCTTTGAGAGTTCCCTCCCACTGTGGGAGCTTTTTCTGTCCTCTTAATAAATTCTGCTTTCTCAGAAAAAAAAAAAAAGATATTCTACTTATTTGCTAATTTAGACAATGTAGTTGCTGTTTATAAACGTTGGTAGCATTTGAGAATTTAGTCTTTACTCTATACTTAAAAATTTAGTCTTTAGTCTATACTTAAAAATCAACAATAAGAAAATGAGCAACTAAATTTTAAAAAAAGCAAAAGACCTGAACAGGTACCTCACCAAAGAAAATACAGAGGTAACAAGCATACGAAAAGATTTTCAACATTATTTGTCTTTAGGGAATTGCAGATTAAAGCAACAATGAGATATACCACTAAAGTCTATTATAATGGCTAAAATTTAAAAACTGTCAATATGAAATGCTGAGGTTGAAAAACACCTTTGTTGCTGGGAATGAAAATGGTACAGCCACTTTGGAAGAGAGTTTGATAGTGCCTTACAAAGCTAAACATTCGCCGTGCTCGGTGGCTCAGCCTGTAATCCCGCACCTTTGGGAGCCTGAGGTGAGTGGATTGCCTGAGCCCGCGGGTTCGAGACCCACCTGGGCAGGCGCAAACCTCATCTCTACAATAAATCAAAAAATTAGCCGGGCGTGGTAGTGCACGCCTATAGTTCCAGCTACTTGGAAGGCTGAGGAGGAAGGATCGCCGGAGCCCAGCAGGTCAAGGCTGCGGTGGCCGGGAGCAGCCACTGCACTCCAGTCTGGGCGACAGAGTGAGACTCCACCTCAAACCCCCCCCCCACAAAAAAAAACAAAGCTAAACATCCTTACTATATGATCCAGCAGTTGCCCTCCTAGGTGTTTATACCCAGTTGAGTTGTAAACTTATGTCCACACAAAAAACTGCAAAGGAATATTTATAACAGCTGGGCTCATGTGATCCTTCCATCTCAGCCTTCCAATTAGCTGGGGCTAGTTGTCTTCTCCCAGTGGAGTAACAGACAGTGGTAAGTCCCCTAGCAACAATTTGTGACAACACGCTGGGAGAACTGCCAGCCAGGTAAGACCACCCAAGCCTTGGCGTCCAGAATTTTTGTTGGGGCTTTGTCATTAGACACAATTGACCACTCACATGTATGTATTTGAGAGGGGTCCCCAAAAAACCCAGAATTATCTTTTGGAGGGTGAGCCCCTTGTGGTATACTTGTAATCTCTTCCTCTGGATCAAACGGTCAACCAAAGTTTTTATCTGAAAGTTTTGAGAAGGTTCTATCATGATTTGTGGTAGAAACATTCTGAGCTGTGGAAAACAGGTGACTGTTTCTTCCATCATGACAACGCACCTGCCCACACCATACTGAGTGTTCAGCAGTTTTGACCAAAAACAGCATGACCCCCATGTGCCACACCCTCCCTATTCATGCGATCTCACCCTGACTTTTTTTTTCCCCCATGAAAAAAATTCCTCAAAGGAAAATGTTTTTGCCAAGGTGGAAGAGGTAAAACAAAAACGGCAGAAGCACTAAAAGGCGTCCAAATTGATGAGTTCAAAAACTGTTTTGATCAGTGGAAAAAGTGTCTCAGTAGGTGTATTACATCAAATGAGTACTTTGAAGGTGACAAGTTTAAATGTGTAAAAAGAAATTCACAATTTTTAGTAAATACTGAGGTTTTTTTGGTCCCCTCTCTCTTTTTTTTTTTTTTTTGAGTTGGAGTCTCACTCTGTCGCCCAGACTGGGGTGCAGTGGCCGCTCCCAGCCACCGCAGCCTCAACCTGTGGGCTCCGGCGATCCTTCCGCCACAGCCTTCCAAATAGCCGGAACTACAGGTGTGCACTACCATGCCCGGCTGATTTTTTGATTTATTGTAGAGATGAGGTCTCACTGCCCAGGCGGGTCTCGAACCCGCGGGCTCAGGCAATCTGCTCACCTCAGCCTCCCAAAGGCACGGGATTACAGGCTAAACCACCGAGCCCGGCTGGTCACCTCTCTTAATCTCAGCATTTTGGAAGGCTGAGGAGGAAGGATTATTTGAACTCAAGAGTTTGAGACCAGCCTGGGCAATATATCAAGACCCAGTCTATGCAAAAAATTAAAAATAAATTAGCTGGGCATGGTGGTACATGCCTATAGTCCCAACTACTTGGAAGGCTGAGATGGAAGGATCACCTGAGCCCAGGATGTTGAGACTGCAGTGAGCTGTGATCATGCCACTGCATTCCAGCCTGGACGACAGAGTGAGACCACGACTTAAAAAACAAAAGCAAAAGAAACAGTTCCCATGCTGATCAGTAGCAGGATCACACCTGTGAATAGCTACTGCACAATATTTATATTTTTTTTGTAGTTTTCAATCTTACCTGAAAAGTTATACTTTGATATTACTGTTTTACCTATGAGCATTGTGTTCTCATCTTTTGTTTGTTTGTTTTTGAGTTGGAGTCTCACTCTGTTGCCCAGACTGGAGGGCAGTAGCATGCTCAAGGCCATCCCAATCCTTCTGCCTCAGCCTTTTGAGTAACCTGAACTATAGGCACAAGGTACCCACACAGGCTAATTTTTTGATTTTTGTAGAGATGAAGTCTCACCAAGTTGCCCAGGCTGTTCTCAAACCCATGGGCTCAGGCCGTCCCCTCACCTCGGCCTCCCAAAGTGCTGGGATTACAGACTTGAGCCACCGCATCCAACCTAAGGTGAGCTTTAAAAGACAGTTTTCCACCTCTCCGCATGGGATTTTGGAAGGTTGTCACTAAATTTATTATTTACATGAAAATGTGTTAGTAGAATTTTTTGCACTGTTGAATCTTATTTCTACTTAGTCTTTTATAGAAGCAGTATATTTTATAAGAACTCAGTGAAGCTGGGCTCGGTGGCTCAGCCTGTAATTTCGCGCCTTTGGGAGGCTGAGGTGAGTGGAATGCCTAAACCCACGGGTTCGAGACCTGCCTGGGCATCTTGGCGAGACCTCATCTCTACAATAAATCAAAAATTAGCCAGGCATGGTAGCATGAACCTGTAGTTCCAGCTACTTGGAACACTGAGGTGAAAGGATCGCCGGAGCCCAGCAGGTTGAGGCTGCAGTGGCTGGGAGTGGCCACTGCACTCCAGTCTGGGTGACAGAGTGAGACTCCAACTCAAAAAAAAAAAAAAAAGACTGAGACCTAATCATAGGAGTATAGAATGCTTCCCTTTCCTCCATACCTTATCACCACATTACTAAAGGCCTATTTACAGAAATTTCTTTTATCCAGTACATTATACCTGGCTATCAAAAAAAAATTATAAGACATAATAAAAGGCAAAAAGCACAGTATAAAGAGACAGAGCAAGCATCCTAACTAGATATGGAAGGGATGTGGAAATTACAAGACCAGAACTTTTTTTTTTTTTTTTTTTGAATTGGAGTCTCACTATGTCACCCAACTGGAGTTCAGTGGCCGCTCGCGGCCACCACAGCCTTGACCTGCTGGGCTCTGGTGATCCTTTCGCCTCAACATTCCGAGTAGCCGGAACTTCAGGTGCACGCTACCACGCCTGACTCATTTTTTGATTTATTGTAGAGATGAGGTCTCGCTAAGTTGCCCAGGCAGGTCTCGCCAAGTTGCCCAGGATTACAGGCTGAGCCACCAAGCCCGGCCCAGAACTTTTTTTTTTTAAACTATATTTAATACATTAAGGGCTGTAATGGATAAAGTAGTTAAAATTCGAGAACAGATTGTCAATGTGAGCAGAAAGATGAAAATTTTAAGAAAGAATTTAAAAACTGCTAGAGGGCAAAAATACTGTAACAGAAATGAAGACCGTTCTGTGGCTCATGCTTGTAATCCCAGCACTCCAGCACTTTGAGAGGACAAGGCGGGAAGACTGCTTTAGGCCTGAAGTTTGAGGCTGCAGTGAGCTATATGCTAGCACCAGTGTACTCCAGTTTGGTTGACAGGGTAAGGTGTTGTCTCTAAAAATTAATTAATGAATGAATGAGGTTTTTGTTGTCATTGTTTTAAGAAGAATGTCTTTGATGAGCTTATTAGTTGATATGGCATGGCTGAGGAAAGACTGAGATCTTGAGAATATACAAAAAAAAAAAAACTAAAAAAGCAAAGATAAAAAAGACTGGAAAAAAAAAAACAGAGCAGAATATCTTAGTGTGGGGGACAACTACAAAAGGTATAAACTGTGTAATATGAATACCAGAAAGAGTAGAAAGACAGAAATTTTCGGAACAATAATGAGCTGGGCATGGTGGCTCATAGCTATAATCCCAGCACTTGGGGAGGCAGAGGTGAGAGGATTGCCTGAGTTCAGGGATTTGAGACCAGCATGGGCCACTTGGCAAGACCTTGTCTCTACAATAAATAAAAAAATGAGCAGGGCAAGGTGGTGCATGCCTGTGGTTCTAGCTACTTGGAAGGCTGAGGCATAAGGATCACCTAAGCCCAGCAGGTTGAAGCTGCAGTGGCCATGAGCATGCCACTGCACTTCAGCCTAGGCAACAGAGTGAGACTCCGAACCACCCCCCCAAAAATGACTGAAAATTTCTTCAAATCAATGTCAGATATCAAACTCATACTACCTGTGAAGTGGTGTAGTATTATTTGAAAGTGCATTCACATTAGTAAATGTGAATGTATTTTTACATTTTACATTTACTTTAGGGCAACCAGTAAAAAAAAATACAACTGATATGCTAAGAAAGAAGAAAAAATGGAATCATATAAAATGCTCAATTAAATGGTATACCACTGCAATAATAGAGAGGTTATTGTCTTCTGGTTTAACAGTCACATGTGAACAATAAGTTAGTCTTTTTTCTCCCAATTGGAGCTACTACTATCTCAAAATTGTGGCTGCAGTCTTTTGTTCAACAATAGGCAAATCTTGGATGATGATGTCAAAATAATGAACACAAGGTGCAGAGGTGCACACCTGTAGTCTCAACTACCCCAGAGACTGAGGTGAGAGGATCACTTGAGCCCAGGAATTTGAAGCCAACATAGTGAGACACTGTCTCTAATTTTTTAAAAAGACAGAATACTGTTAAGAGGAACAGTTTTGCTAGATGAGGCAGTTTATGTTTCTGGGGTGTTTTCTCTAACATCAGCCAGTTTTCTAATTCTCCAACATCAATTGCGTGTTTAACAATTAAATTCAATTCTGATGCTGTCTACCTGGAGTTATTGTCAGCCTACAAGTTAAAGGGCTCAGTTCCACAATACTGCCCCAACTTCAGACACCAGTTGCAAGTCCCAAGGATTGAAGGGGGGCATTTGTACTTCAGATATAAATTGGGAGTTCCTACAGACTCTTTTAGGTTTGATAATTTGCTAAAAATGACTGACAGAATTCAAGAAAATACTCATGTTTACTGGTTTATCATAACGGAAAAGCCAAATGCAAGAGATAGATGCACAGGGCAAAGTACGGGGGTGGTGTGGAGCTTCTGTGTCCTCTCTGGCCTTGCCACCCTCTCAGCACCTTGATATGTTCACCAAACCCGAAGCTCTCGCAGTCTCATGATTCAAGAGTGTTTGTAGAGCTCAATCTCCAGCCATTCGCTAACCCCTTTCTGGAAGTCATTGAGTTTCTAGTGAACAGCCCCATTCTGAGGCTGTCTAAGGGCCCCATCCTAAGCTACCTTATTAGCATAAACTCAGGGGATTGTTTATCTCTCAGGAAATTCCAAGCTCTGTGCTGGGAACCAGCAACAAAGGCCAAGTGTGTTTCTTTTTATACCACAGTTATTTTAGAAATGTTTAGTAGAAATGTTTGTTGAGGTTACTTTGCTCTTAGGTTTAAGCATCATGGAATTTCAGATGAACCTATGAAATGGTTCCAATGGAGCTATTTATTTTTAATATTGCAGTATGGCCGGGCTTGGTGGCTCAGCGTATAATCCCAGTACGAGGTGAGTGGATTGCCTGAGCCCCCAGGTTCGAGACCAGCCCAGGCAACTTGGCGAGACCTTGTCTCTACAATAAATCAAACAATCAGCCAGGTGTGGTAGCATGCGCCTGTAGTTCCGGCTACTTGGAAGACTGAGGCAGAAAGATTGCCTGAGCCCAGCAGGTCAACACTGGGGTGGCCGTGAGTGTACCACTGCACTCCAGCCTGGGCGACAGAGTGAGACTCCAACTCAAAATAATAATAAAGGAGTATTTTCACAAAATAATATATGTCTTTCCCTTATATCAATCCAATAACAGTGCAAACATCACATCTAATTGTAATCCTTACAGAAATTTTTACAGTCTACTTATAAATTAGGACTGTATATAAAGTTCAGGGTTTTTTTTTTGAGTTGGAGTCTCACTTCGCCGCCCAGGCTGGAGAGCCGTGGCACATACAACGGCCACCCCAGCATTGACCGGCTGGGCTCTGACGATCCTTCCACTTCAGCCATCCAAGTAGCCGAAAGTACAGGCGCATGCTAACACATCCAGCTAATTTTTTTTTTTTAACTGTAAAGATGTGATCTCACCAAGTTGCCTGAGCTGGCCTCGAACCCACGGGCTCAGGCAATCCACTCTCCTCGGCCTCCCAAAGTGCTGGGATTGCAGGCTGAGCCACCAAGCCCATTCATCAAGTTCAATTTTTAAACTGTATTGTGAATTTCAATTATAGATGAATTTTAGTTAATAACATTAACTAACAAAGCATCCTGTCTTTCTCGGCTCATGAAGCAAATTTGCCTACAGTACCACTGAGTCCTTTAGGCTTCACATTTTTGGTTCCCAAGTCTTACTTGATGGACATTAGCACCAGACCACTGGATCTTCTATGGTGCAGCATAAATTCTTTTAGACAACACAGACTAGATGTTTATTGCTATTCTGATTTACCAAAGCAATATGTAGGAGATATATAAGGAAAATTATTATCAATAGCATGCTGAATAAAGCAATAGCCAAAATCAGTTTACTTAATATGGTCATGGGTAAAACTGAGCTTTCATGTTTCCAGTGAAATCAAAAGTTTGAGATATAGTTTTTTCATAGAAAACTTGTATGTAGTTAGATGTTACGTTATCTAAGAATTTATTTCATTTGAATAGTAGTTCCGAAATACTTTTTTATTTTGCTAATAATTCTCTGGGAAATGTTAACACCAAGTTCTATAATTTCATATTTGGTAATATATGTTCATTTTATAATGTTCTTCCAATAATTAAGAGAAAATGTACTGCCTAGATTGTAATTGTTATGGGCCGAATTGTCTCCACAAAATTCATATGTTGAAGTTCTAACCCCCAGCACCTCAGAATATGACTGTATTTAGGCCCTTAAAGAGGTAATTAAGGTTAGATGAGGTCATTGGGGTGGGTCCTAATTCAATATGACTGGTCTAATTATAAGAAGAGATTAGGACACAAACACACACAGAGGAAAGATCATGTGAAAACAAGGGAAAAGACAGTCACCTGCAAGCCAGAGTCCTCAATCAGTCAACCCTGATGACACCTATATCTAGAACTTATAATCTCCAGAACTGTGAGAGAAATTTCAGTTGTTTAAGCCACCCAAACTGTGGTACTTTGTTATGGTATCCCTAGCAAACGAATACAGTAATGATAGCAATTTTCTCCTACAGAAATTTTTTCTCTCTATGGAAATTTTTTAGGCTTTAAAATTTGGAAATAATTTTGTATATACAGAAAATTTGCAGTGATAGTCCTCTTTCTCCATTTAACCTTTTTTTTTTTTTTGCTTCATTTGCTTTATCTTTGCTCTTTGAACTTATTTATATATTTTTTTCTGAGCCATTTAAGAATAAGTTACATGCACTATGCCCTGTTACCTTTAAATACTTAAATATTGTTAAAAGAAAAACATTAGATAAATTATGTTTAAAATAATTTAATTGAGCAAAGAATGATTTGCAAATTGGACAGCCCCCCAAATCACAGCAGATTCAGAGAAGCTCCAGCTTGGCCACATGGTAGAAGATTTATAGACAGAAAAAGGAAAGTGACAAAAAAAAGGAAGTGAAGTGCAGAAACAGCTGGATTGGTTACAGGTCAGTATTTACCTTATTTGAACCCTGTTTGAAAAGTTTGGTTGCCTTTGATTGACTGAAACTCAGTGATTGGCCCGGTTGCAGTCTGTTTACACATCCAGGTAGGTTACAGTTCTATGTAAAGTGTTACAGAGAAATCTCTAGGTCAAACTCTTAATTAAATAGTACTCATTTACCAAAAACAGGTATGCTCTTACATAACCACGTTATAGTTATTAACTTCAGAAAATTTAACACTGATAAAATGCGTTAATCTGTTGTCCGTATTGAATGGAATTTTTTTTTATATATACTTTGAACCACTGAGGTAGTTTTTGTTTGTGTTTTGGTTTTGCTATGATAGTATCATAGATTTTTTTTAGTTTGTTTTGTTTTCTTGGAGCATAATGGCTCAGTGGCAGAACTATATAGGTTGTGGTTTTAATCAGACTGAGTTTAAAGTCTAGCTTTACTACTCACTTAGATGATTCATCTTGGAAAAAGTTATTTAACTTCTCTGTGCTTCAGTTTCTTTACCTGTAAGTTTAATAGTACCTACTTTATAGGGTTATTGAAAGAATTCAATATAAATCTCTTTTTTTGGAAAGAGGGCAGGGTCTTCCTCTGTTGCCCAGGCTGGAATACAGTGTCCCAATCTTGTTTACTGCAGCCTTGACTTCCTGGGCTCAAGCAGTCCTCCTGCCTCAGCCTCCCAAGGAGCTACAGGTGCTCACCACCATGCATAGCTAATTTTTAAAATTTTTTGTAGAAACTGGGTCTCACTATGTTGCCCAAGCTGGTCTTGAACTCCTCACCTCAAGTAATTCTCCCACCTCAGCCTCCCAAAGTGCTGAGATTAGAGGCATGAGTCACCACACCCAGCATAGAGCCAGCTTTTTAAAATTCCCCAATTTTAAAAACTGCATATAAACTAGTTTAGGTATGTCATAGGTACTGCAGTTTGGCCACTGTAATTTGGCGTCATTGAGAGTTTTTCTAAATATTTGCATGAAGAGGTGCCATAAGTATTAAATATGAATCCAGCCCAGCTGGTATTTCTTTCTTGTTTTTGTTTTTTTTTTGAGTTGGTGTCTCGTTCTGTCGCCCAGGCTGGAGTGCAGTGACACACTCAATGGCTACCCCAGCATTGACCTATTGGGCTCCGGTTATCCTTCCACCTCAGCCTTCCAAGAAACCGGAACTATAGGCTCGTGGTTCCACACTTGAATAATTTTTTGATTTATTGTAGAGATGAGGTCTTGCCAAGTTGCCCAGGCTGAACCCGCGGGCTCAGGCAATCCACTCGCCTCAGCCTCCCAAAGTGCTAGTATTACAGACTTGAGCCACTGCGCCTGGCCAGTCTTCCCTTTTCCCATCATGAGCAATGACCTCCATCACTCCCCAAAGACCTCAGTTGCCTAAGGTGCCTTTCAGCTGGAAGGAACAGTATCTCCCGTCTTTGGTACTTGTTTTGTCCTCATAAAGATCCTGTATAGTTTTGGTCACTCAGGAATAAGGTTTGGATTTGTCAATAGAGCTGAGCTTCAAAATCTGACTAGTTTTAAAGATTATGAATTTTGCTTAAGCCACAAACATTCCTTTTTTCAAAGAGAAACTCTTTTCTCCCTAACGTTTTGAACTAGATAAAGAGTTATAGAAACTCTGAGTAATTCAAAATAAAACCTCAACCTCAGAGAAAAGTGAGAGTCACAAATCTGTGTTTAGCAGAATCTCTAGATAATAACAGACAAAACTCCTACCTGGCAGTAAAGCTTCGATTTCAACCCCATCAAATTAGGACTGTGTATAGCTTGAATCAAGTCTGAACCTCAGCTAGGCCAGGGGCTTTGTACTCTGAGAGGTACCCTACCAGAGATCCTCACTGACATCAGTGAGGTTGGATAAATGAGTCATTCATGGTACCAGGTCTCTGGTTGTCTGCAAAGTAATAGAGATCACAAGAGATCTGCTTCTGGTCCCTTTGTCACCAAAATGTCAACCTTAAAATAACAAGATTCAGAAAATATGATTAAATATAGAGTTTAGTCAAGCACAGAGCTTGAGGATGGCTACCACAAAAAATAGGGTCAGTGTTCCAAAGTGGAGAAGTTAAGCCTTCATTTATATAGGCAGTTAATAGGATTGTGATATTTTCCATACAAGGGCAGTACATATGTCATGTCATACCGATTATATTAGTTACAGCTTGCTACATTTCAGCACTGCTACATTTTAACATTCTGTGAGGAGAAGTGATGATCTGAGAATCTTATCTGTGGTGTCCCAAGGCCTTTCCTAGTCTTTTAATAGGAAAAAGCAGAAGTTGCAGCTGCATGCTGTATGACTCAGATCACATAGCCAAATTCCTCTCATGGCTCCAAATAATTTAAAGTTCTAATAGCTTTAAGTTTGAATTACTTGTTTTTTATATCATAATAGGTATAAACTTACATTTTGTTCAAAACAACTTCGATGTACTATGGATAATTTTTTTTTTTTTTTTTTAGTTGGAGTCTCACTCTGTCGCCCAGACTGGAATGCAGTGGCACACTCCCGGCCACAGCAGCCTCGACCTGCTGGCCTCCGGCGATCCTTCCGCCTCAGTCTTCCAAGTAGCTGGAACTCTAGGCATGCGCTACCACACCCGGTTAATTTTTTGATTTATTGTAGAGACGAGGTCTCACCAAGTTGCCCAGGTGGGTCTTGAACCTGCGGGCTCAGGCAATCCACTCACCTCAGCCTCCCAAAGCGCGGGATTACAGGCTGAGCCACCGAGTCCAGCTTATGGATAAATTTTTATACCTCTTTATAAATTGGTATGATATATCTCTTCAATATCAACAAAATTTAGGAATCATCCTCTGACATTTTCTGCAGATATATTTACAGATAAACAGATAATTTTATTGCACTATTTAATTGTATATTATACCATCCACATTATTGTTTTTCTAAGATAGGCTGGGCACAGTGGCTCACACCTGTTGTAATCTCAGTGCTTTGAGAGGCCAAGGTGGGAAGATTGCTTGAACCCAGAATATTAAGACCAGCCTAGGTAGCATCACAAGGCTTTGTCTCTACAAAAAATTAGCTGGGCATAGTGGTATGCATCTGTAGTTTTAGCTATTCAGGAGACTGAAGTTAGAGGATCGCTTGAGCCCAGGATTTTGAGGCTGCAGAGAGCTGTGATCATGCCACCGCACTCCAGCCTGGGCAACAGAGTAAGACCCTGACTCAAAAAAATAATTAGTTAAGTAAAATAAGGCACAATATTTTCTTTGGATATTGATTTCAAATAATCATGGTTCCCAGAAAAGGGACTATACCAATATGAGTCTGAAATCTCAAACATTAAAGAAGACTATAAAATATGTTTTTCAAGCAATGGAAAACTATGTATATAAAGAGCAGCACACTAGTTCAGGTGGAATGTCTGGCAAACAGAACAAAAGCTAGGTAGATGTGGTGACTGAAGTGTGATCTTGGTTGGGTGAGGAAAAAAATGCTCATGGTGTTAATTTTTGTTTTGCATAATTTTTACACTACTGTGGAAATAAAGACTACCGAAATGAGAACCAAAAGAGGCCTTTTATTCAGATCTTGCCATAACAAGGAAGTAAGCCACCATCCCTTACGTTGGGCAGACTCAAGAAGGAGTAAGCTAGTTTTACGGTTTAAAAAAAAAAAAAGCGCGCCTGTAGTTCCAGCTACTTGGAAGGCTGAGGCGGAAGGATCACCGGAGCCCAGCAGGTCGAGGGGCGGTGGCCAGGAGCGGACACCGCACTCCAGTCTGGGCAAAAGAGTGAGACTCCAACTCAAAAAAAAAAAAAAAAAAAAGATGCTAGGTATGTTCTGATTGAAAGTTGTTGGCGTGGGGAAGTTGAAGGCCAACTAACTATAAAAGCAGGGCATCTTAGGGAATTAATTCAGGGCAGTTATATAGTTTTCCCTGTTTGACCCTGAGTTGAAACCATGCAGAGGGAGGAAGAGGGGTGGGGTCAAAAAAATAAAAAGCTGGCAGTCATTGATCAAATCCTGACTATCCGGGGAGATACCTCTTATCAACAATGGTGCCTGAACGAAGCATATTTGTATACCTAACCCTTAACTGTACCCCACAATATCATAATAAAAAATATTGATTATAAAAAAAAATCCTGACTATCCTTGGCTAATTGCTGCAGAGGTAGTAATTTGGGTTTCTGGGCTGGTTGCTAAGGAGATTTGTAGGTCAGAGTTCTATCTTTATGTATGGTCTGGTCATTGTCCATTTATATATCCTTCAATCTTTCTCACTACTGAAGAACAAATAAAAAATAATTTTTCAGCCTGGGCAACATAGTGAGACCTCATCTATACCAAAAAAATTATAAATAATTAAATGATAATTAAAAATTAGCCTGGCATGGTGGTGCATGCCTGTAGTTCCAGTTATTCAGGAGGCTGAAAAGGTTAGATCCCTTCAGTTCAGGAGTTCCATGCTGCGGTGAACCATGATCATGCATCTGTACTCCAATCTGAGTGGTAGAGTGAGACCCTGAATAATTAAAAATAAATTCATGTTTTATAATTTTACGGCTGATTATATTCATGTCACTTTGAGAGTTCTATCAAGATTCTAACAGTTGCCAGGCGCAGTGGTTCATGCATGTAATCATAGCTCTTTGGGAGGATGAGACAGGAGGATTACTTGAGCCTAGGAGTTGGAGACCAGCCTAGGCAACATAGCAAGACCTTGTCTTTACAAAAAAATTAAAATATTATCCAGGCATCGTGGTGTGTGCCTATAGTCCCTGCTACTCGGGAGACCTAGGTGAAAGGATCGCCTGAGCACAGGAGGTCGAGGCTGTGGGGAGCTGTGATTGTGCCACTGCACTCCAGTCTGGGCAACAGAATGAGACTCCAACTCAAAAAAGAGGAAAAAAGATTCTAACAGTTATAAAAATCTTCCCAGGTAAAAATAATATTTCATGTTTGAGAGTATAAGATGAATTATGCCAGAGTGTTCACACTGTAATACATCTATGTGAAGGTGTTGTTATACAGGTAGTGGATTCTGAACCTCAGGAGATATCAGTTACAATAACAACATATACTTATGTGGGTCTTTTGAGAAATTGGAACCTGGTTTGGACTACTTCAGAAGGACTGGGCATTTTCCCACTGACTTACTGGATAATTGGGGCTTTTAAAAGTATAGAGGAACCTGGACACGGTGGCTCATGCCTATAATCCCAGCACTTTGGGAGGCTGAGGTGAGAGAATTGCCTGAGCCCACAGGTTTAAGACCAGCCTGGGCAACATAGCGAGACCTCGTCTCTACAGTAAATCAAAAAATTAGCTCGGCATGGTGGTGTGTGCCTGTGGTTCCAGCTACTTGGAAGGCTGAGACAGAAGGATCGCCTGAGCCCAGCAAGTCGAGGCTGCAGTAGTCGTGAGTGTGCCACTGCACTCCAGCCTGGGCAAAAGAGTGAGACTCCGACTTAAGAAAAAAAAAAGTAGAGTGTAGAGGAGAGAGTTACTGGTCTATCACCATTGGAAACCCCTCACATTGCAATTTTCTGTAGAGCCTACATAGAGGAGATTGGTTGACTACAATAAGGACTATATTTGCATTTCTATAGTTTTCTAAACTATAGAAAATTTTAAATATTTTATATAAAATAATACAGCATTAACAGATAAAGCTGAAGCACACTTTATCCTCTCTCCCGCTCTTCCTTCTACCCCATCACCTTCTCTTCCTGTCAGAGGCAACCTCTCTTATGAATTTGGCATGTGTCCTTCTAATTTATAAGATGGGTATTGCTAAAAACAATGTAATTACCTTACTTGGCTAATTATAAACTGACTTGGTCAAGTGTGGTGGTTTACACGTGTAATCCCAGCACTTTGGGAGGCCACAGAGGGAGGATCACTTGAGGCCAGGAGTTTGAGACCAGACTCGTCTCTACAAAAAATAAAAATTAGCCAGATATAGTGGCATGCACCTGTGAAGTCCTAGCTACTCAGCAGATTGAGTCAGGAAAATTGCTTGAATTTAAGTAGTTAATATGACACCCATATGACAGAACAAGGTTCAGTTTACTAAAAATATAATTATCCAAATATTAGTTGTTTCTGTCTGATAAATACCTACATAAAAAAGATTACATCCGAGTAATACTTTATTTATTTATTTATTTATTTTATTTTTATTATTTTTTTTTTGAGTTGGAGTCTCACTCTGTCGCCCAGACTGGAGTGCAGTGGCCGCTCCCGGCCACCGCAGCCTGGACCTGCTGAGCTCCGGCGATCCTTCCGCCTCAGCCTTCCGAGTAGCCGGAATTACAGGCATGCGCTACCATGCCCGGCTGATTTTTTTTTAAGTTATTGTAGAGATGAGGTCTCGCTGCCCAGGCGGGTCTCAAACCCGTGGGCTCTGGCAATCCACTCACCTCAGCCTCCCAAAGGCATGGGATTACAGGCTGAGCCACCGAGCCCGGCTAATACTTTATCTTTTTAAGAGTTGGGGTGTCACTCTGTCACCCAGGCTGGGGTGCAGTGGCGTGATCACCACAGTCTTGACCTCTTGGTCCTTCCACTTCAGCCTGCTAAGTAACTAGAACTACAGGCATGCAGCAGCACATCCAGCTAATTTTTTTATTTTTTTGTGAGACAGGGCCTTGCTGTGTTGCCCAGGCTGTTCTCAAAGTCCTGGGCTCAAGGAGTCCTCCCGCCTCGGCCTCCCAGAGTACTAGGATTACAGAAGTGAGCCACCACACCTGGCCTCGGTACTAATTTAATAGAATCCTGTGCATCTTGTTTTAAGATTCCTGTGATTCATGGACAATTACAGTTGACTGAACAAAGAACTATATTTAGTACCTTATTTGAAAGGTACTGTAATTAAGTCTGTTTTAGTTCTAATCATTACTAACACTGTGGATAATACAGGAAAGGGGGAAAATGCAGCTTATTGAAGAAGAGACCCATGAGATAGGATACAGCTAGTTTAATTGAAGTGAAAAACCCCAGGGATGTCAGCATATCTGCACTGTCGTTAATTAAAGGTATAGTAAGGACATAGACTTCATCTGAAGAGGATGACTTCATGGAGTACCAATGACTTTACATCTCTTCAAAGGATAAAAAGGGTTTATGTTTTTCTGTTGCTTGAATGTTATATCTTGTTACACTGACTACATGATGAGCACTATGGTTTGTGATTTAATTGTATTAAGAACATGAGTTTTTATTTGCTTAAAAAATGTTGTCTTTGCCTTAAAGGAGACTCAAAATGCTGTTTATTCAATGACAGTACATTTGTGGTTTGTAGCATATTCTATAGAATTTCATCTCCAAGGGAATAAAATCTTATATTTCTTTTTTTTTTTTTTGAGTTGGAGTCTCACTCTGTCGCCCAGACTGGAGTGCAGTGGCCGCTCCCGGCCACCGCAGCCTCACCTGCTGGGCTCTGGCGATCCTTCCGCCTCAGCCTTCCGAGTAGCCGGAATTACAGGCGCACGCCTGGCTGATTTTTTGATTTTATTGTGGAGATGAGGTCTCGCTGCCCAAGCAGGTCTCAAACCCGGGGGCTCAGGCAATCCACTCACCTCAGCCTCCCAAAGGCGCGGGATTACAGGCTGAGCCATTGAGCCCGGCTAAAATCTTATATTTCTATCCAGATAAAATTTTTATGATCTTGATGAATTTTTGAAGGAGCTGTATTTTTTTATCCTTAACTTTTAAATTGTGTTTTAGCATCTTTTTCTTTGTATTGATAGATAGAAAACTATAGTCTTCATTTTATCAGTAGATTAGGAAGCATTTGCCCATATTTAGCTCTGTATTGCTTTCGGTTTTTGGCTTTCTTACAGAGAACCACAATGTCAATTAATAGGGAATTCTGTAACCTGTGAGTGATACTTTGACATCTGCTCTAATGATATAATGATATATTTTTTGGTCTCTTTATAGGGAATTGAAATACTGGCAAACTAAAAATATTTGTTTATGGCTATTTGTTATTTCTAATCCTCTTCTTTAAATGTAAGGAATTGAAGCTTGAACTGTAATTTATAGAATGATAAATCAGAAACTGATAGTAAATCAGAAGACTGAAGATAATTAAAACTTTATAATATTGGAAAAGTAGCTAAAGAAGAACTTTTAAAAATTATTATTAAATGTTTTCAGGAAGTAGTTGGTTAAAATATGCCTGCCAGATAAAAATGTGCATGTTGAATTAAATAACCACTTATTATTTCTAAAATCTATGGTGTTTGAATTTAAAATGACTTTTTTTTTGGAGTTGGAGTTTCACTCCGTCGCCCAGACTGGAGTGCAGTGGTCGCTCCCGGCCACCGCAGCCTTGACCCACTGGGTTCCAGTGATCCTTCTGCCTCAGCCTTCCGAGTAGCTGGAATTACAGGCGCACGCTACCACGCCCGGCTGATTTTTGATTTATTGTAGAGATGAGGTCTTGCCAAGTTGCCCAGGCAGGTTGCGAAAAATGACATTTTAAATGACATAAAATGTTTTATTTCTAAAATTTTGACAATATAGTCAAACTATTTGCATCGCTAACACATGTAGCCTTGGTACATTGTTAAGTAAAGTGGAGCTTTTTTCTTATTGCTAATGAAAAGGATAAGATTCCTTTAAAGGGATGAAAAAGGAAAATCGAGATATTGCTTTTAAAATTCTCTTCTTTAATCTTTATGTTTCAAAGAATAAATAGCTAGCTCACATAGTATATTTCTAAATTTATCAACTCCCACCAAAGAGAAAAATACATCTTTACAATGACTTATCAATTGCTGGGAGTTTTCTGGTCTACTTTACAAAAGAAAACCTCAGTTTTCAAACAAATTATATTCTAAATTTGTTTTTAATTTTTTTTTTTTGAATTGGAGTCTCACTGTCACCCAGACTGGAGTGCAGTGGCATGCTCACAGCCACCGCAGCCTCCACCTCCTGGGCTCAGGCGATCCTTCTGCCTCAGCCTTCCAAGTAGTGGGATCCACAGGTGCATACCACCACACCCAGCTAATTTTTTAAATTTATTTATTGTAGAGACAAACCCTTACCATGTTACCCAGGCTGATCTTGAACCCCTGAATTCAGGCAATCCTCTCTCTGCCTCCCACAGTGCTGGGATTACAGGCATGAACCACGCATTAGGCTTTGTTTTGAAATTTATTTTTTAAATTTTAATGTATTTTTTTCATAGATTGTGTTATAAATGGTAGGCTCTGAGGCCAGCCCACAAAAATATTTATTTATTTATTTATTTTGAGTTGGAGTCTCACTTGTCGCCCAGACTGGAGTGCAGTGGCCGCTCCTGGCCACCACAGCCTCTACCTGCTGGGCTCCGGCGATCCTTCCGCCTCAGCCTTCCCAGTAGCCGAAATTACAGGCATGCGCTACCACGCCCGGCTGATTTTTTGATTTATTGTAGAGATGAGTTCTTGCTGCCCAGGCAGGTCTCGAACCCGCGGGCTCAGGCAATCCACTCACCTCAGCCTCCCAAAGGCGCAGGATTACAGACTGAGCCACCAAGCCCAGCAGGATCTGTTTTAAAGGTTTTCTTTTATTTTATTTTTTGAATTGGAGTCTCACTCTGTCACCCAGGCTGAAGTGCATTGGCATGCTCACAGTCCCTGCAGCCTCCATTGCTGGACTCAAGAGATCCTTCCACCTCAGCTTCCCGAGTAGCTAGGACTACAGGTGTGTGCCATCATGCCTGGCTAATTTTTAAATTTATTGTAGAGACAACGTCTCATCAGATTGCCCAGGCTGGTCTCAAACCCCTGGGCTCAGGCAGTCCTCTTGCTTCTGCCTCCCAAAGTGTTAAAATTACAGGTGTGAGCCACTGTACCTGGACTCTTTCAAATATTTGTTATTGAATTTAATGGTTGGCAATTGAAAAATAGATAATTTGAATCATAGAATTCGGAAAGACGTGTGGAAATTCTAAAGAGGACTTCTGGATTTATTTAAAGAAGCTTTTGAAACAATTGCTAACTTTTTGTCAAAATTCCCAACATCTTTACAAATACACTACTGTTCTTAAGGTTAACAGCTCACAAATCGACCAATGAAAGAAAGACATTTTCTTTGAGAAGTTAGGTGATAGTTGAAAGAGGAATAGTTGAAAGAGGAATTATGATGAGAGCATCCATAATTAGTAACAATTTGGTATGTGAATTATATCTCAGTGAAATTGCTATTTAAAAAGTAAAAAATAGGTGAGGCATGGTGGCTCACACCTGTAATCCCAGCACTTTGGGAGCCTGAGGCAGGAAGAAGGCTTGAGACCAGGAGTTTGAGATCAGCCTGGCCAACACAGTAAGAGTCCATTTATAATAATTTTTAAAAAGTTAAAAAATATGTATGTATAAGCGATGATGGTTCTGTTTTTAAAAAGTAAAAAATAAAAATAAGTAAATAAAAAATAAAAATGTGAAAGGAGAGATCACTTCCTGTGGCTAAACTTCCAAATAAAAGAATTGCTTTATGTTATATAACTGTTTGTATTTGTCATGATAAATATGTCAAGTAAGCTATCAGTTTTCTAAATTCAGTAAGAGGCCTCAATCTGCCAGCTAGTGAGAAAACTACATGGCAAATATAGAATAGATGATCATTTAAAAGCTAAGAATATTTTATGAATTGAAAGATTAGTTTAGAGAGTTATAAAATATAGCTTAGAAAACTGACTTTTGCTATTTTAATTTAGGGAACAAAATAAAAGATGGTTAATTCATTTCTTCTTTTTAGTAATTCAGTTGAATATTGTTGCTAGATTAATAAATGGTAATATGAAACTAATGAATTATCCAAAAGAGGCACTTTAATGATTTTATCTTCTTCTTCTTGTCACATATTTTCCTTTCTTTTATCCTTCAAGACTCTTTCTAGAGTTGATAGTAGGATGTCTCTACAATAATTCGGACATGGATTTGACATTGAGGTGGCATTTTAGCCTTTAGACTATTTAGTGTACTCTGTATGAATAGAAATTTTAGTGGGGGATCTTAATTGCACATTCTGATTATGTTGCAAAATGTGTGTCAAAGCATTTGCTCACAGAATTAGGAATGTACATATTATTTTTAATATATTTGAAACAAAAGACTACTTGCAGTGCCTTAGTGTTAACTCCATTTTATTTATTTATTTATTTAATGTAGCGATGCTACGTTTCCCAGGTTGGACTAAATTGAACTCCTGGACTCAAACAATCCTCCCACCTCAGCTTCTAGAGCAGCTAGGACTACACTGTGCCTAATTGATACCCACCCCCCTTTTTTGGCGTTAGGATCTCACTCCGTCGTCCAGTCTGGCAGTGGCACGCTCATGGCCACCCCAGCATCAACCTGCTGGACTCAGGGCAATCCTTCCTCCTCAGCCGTCCAAGTAGCCAGAACTATAGGTGCACGCTAACACGCCCAGCTGATTTTTATTTATTTATTATAGAGACGAGATCTCACCAAGTTGCCCCGGCTGGTCTCGAATCCACGGGTTCAGGCAATCCACTCGCCTCGGCCTCCCAAAATGCTGGGATTGCAGGCTAAGCCACCAAGCCAGGCCCACAACCCTCCCTTTTTTTCTGAGCTGGAGTCTCATTCTGTCACCCAGACTTGGAGTACAGTGGTGTGATCATGGCTCACTGCAGCCTTGAACTCCTGGGCTCAAGAAATCCTCCCTCTTCTACCATGTGCGACCATTCCCGGTTGTTTGTTGTTGTTTTTTTAATGTTTTTGTAGAGACAAGAATCTCATAAGATTGCCCAGGCTGGGCTCGAACTCTTGACCTCAAGTGATTCTCCTGCCTCAGCCTCCCAAAGTGCTGGGACTATGGACGTGAGCCACCATGTTCAGCATATCTCCATATTTTTTACCATGAGGTGAAAATCTAAAATTAGGATATCACTTAGGAAAAAAAATTGGATGTTGAGATAAATCACCTTTTAAAAAGAGTTGAGCTTCAACTTTATTTCCACACACATTTTCTGAACTCTATAGGAGTGGCTCAATTCCACTTCCGTCCTTTTAGGGTCCCACCTGGGCCCAAGAATTAAATTGACACAAAGCATTAACTGGAAAAAACTTATTTAAAGCAAGTTTTACATGGCATGGGAGCCCTCATAAGGAAATGAAGACCCAAAGAAGTAGTTAGAATCAGTCACTGTTATACTGAATTGTACAGAAATAGTAAGTTCTGAAAAAGCAACTAAATTATGTGAGCAGGCTTAAAAGAGTTGTTTTAATAAGGTCTGTACAGAATTCTTTTGGTCTTAACTTCATCCTTGTGGATAAGGATGTTATTCCCTTTGGTATGAGGGGTGCCTTTCACATGGGAATTTCATTTCCAGCTCAAGAAACAGAAAAGAAGCCAACCCCCTCAGGTCCTCGCCCACTGTGGGAGCTTTTCCGTTCTCTCGATAAATCCTGCTTTCTCAAAAAAAAGAAAGAAACAGTAAAGAGATCAGAATGATCTTCTTGCACCTGCCGTTTTTCAAATGCCTTTAATTCAAAATAGTCAATATGTCGAAGTGGTGTATTTTTAACTTCTTCAGCTTAAATGGAAGATTTATGTTTTCTTAATTGCGAGAATCAGGAATATGATGTTTCCTGCAGAATTTTACAACAAAGATGTATAAACATAGAACTTTACCAGAATAGAGCCGTGAGAGTCTTTAACAATCTTCCAGGGAAAACCTGGTGATATCTCCTGAACATGTATGCAATCTTTTGGATAGAGTCACAGACTTCTTAAAAGTATAGTTATAAGGAGAAAATTTGTCTTCTAATACTGTTGTGAAATAATTTTTTCTTTTTTTTGAGTTGGAGTCTCACTCTGTCACCCAGACTGAAGCGCAATGGCACGCTCCTGGCCACTGCAGCCTCGACCTGCTGGGCTTTGGCGATCCTTCCGCCTCAGCCTTCCAAGTAGCCGAAACTATAGGTGCGCACTACCACACCCGGCTAATTTTTTATTTATTGTAGAGAAGAGGTCTCACCAAGTTGCCCGGGTGGGTCTCGAACCTGCTGGCTCAGGAAATGCACTTGCCTTGGCCTTCCAAAGTGCTGGGATTACAGGCTAAGCCACCAAGCCCGGCCTGAAATAATTTTTTAAAAATTAGTGATGGCCTATCACTTGTGTTGTCTAAGTTTTTTTGATATATATTTGAGAGAGAGATATAAACCTAAATAGAGATATATATAAACAACATGAAGTATTCATTATCTATATATTTTATTCTATCAAGTTAAAAGATTTTTTTTAAATTTCAGTAGTTTTGGGGGTACAAATGGTTCTTGGCTCTATGGATGCATTGTATAGCAGCAAAGAAGTCTGGGCTTTAAGTGTTAGCAGACCAGAATCCCACCTGTGCATATTGTACCTGATGCATGATTTTTCATCCTTCCCTCTCTTCCCACCCTCTTCCTACCCTTTCCTTCTTAGCCTTCAGTTTCCATTATGCCATTATATATGCCTTTGCACATCCTTAGTTTAGCTCCCACTTATAAGTGAGAACATACTGTATTTTCTGTCTTAACTTTTTTGGAGGTAACTAATTATCTACTCAACAAGTAGAATGTTACTCAGCCTGTAAACTTATCATTGTTTGTTTTGTTTATTGTTTTTGAGATTCTAATTAAGGATAATGTTGTCTACCTATCCAGAGTTTATACTAATCCGTTTTATTTTCCTTTTCACTTGTCTTCTTTCTTTCCTTTTCTTTCTCTCTTTTAAAGTGTACACAAGTGGCCGGGCTTGGTGGTTCAGCCTGTCATCCCAGCACTTTGGGAGGCTGAGGCGAGTGGACTGTCTGAGCTCGCGGGCTCGGGACCAGCCTAGGCAACTTGGTGAGACCTCATCTCTACAATAAATTAAAAATTAGCTGGGCATGGTAGCTTGTGCCTGTAGTTCCGGCTACTTGAAAGCCTTAGGTGAAAAGTTGGGGTGGCCATGAGTGTGCCACTGCACTCGAGCCTGGTCGACAGAGTGAGACTCCAACTCAAAAAAATAAAAATAAAAATAAAATGTACACATGTATAGTACATGAAAACACTTTCATTGCAAAATTTCCAAAAATAGAAATATATACAATATCTATAAGAAAAATAAAACATTCCCTTTTCTCCTCCATCTTACTTTCCTCTCCAGAAGTCACCACTTTGATGTATTTCATTCAAAATATCTTTCTGTATATTTACATACTGTTTTTATATAAAGAAACATGGTTTTTAGGGGTTTTTCCCTTTTATATAAATGGGGTCATACTTTTTGTGTTTTTAGCAACTTGCATTGTTTTTCAATTAATGATTCATTATGGAGAACTTTCCACAGCAGTACTACTGTAACCACATTATAGTGTTTCAGGGAGGTTTATTTAACCATACTGTGCTAAAGGATATTTAAGGTTTTTCATTTGTTTGTCAACAAAAATCTCAGATATTTTCTGTTTGTTTTTTTTTAAACTCTGTTCTTTGTGGGATTTCCTAAACTTTATCCTTCTCTTAAGATTTTTATTATTACATTTTTTAATTTATAAAAGTTATTGTGTGCCTTCTGAATGTTTCTTTTATTATTTTGTTTGTTACAAGTATCTCTTGAAAATAATTTTTTTTCTCTTTGCGTAGTTCCTTTCTACCAGATTGCTTTATTTTCTTGTGTTGATTCTGGTCTCTATCTTCCATTAATAGGCTTTCTTTAGGTATCTTTTAGGTATCTAGTAATTCTTAGCTGTGTGTTTTTAAGTAAGGATAAGTGAATAAAAGCCAACTAGATGGCCTAAGCACACGGTTGAGATTTGCAGATTTTGAGTTTTACTGTAGGATGACCTGGTTGGGTCATCTGTTAGGGAACCTTCTGGCTCTAACCCAAATTTATTAAAAAAATAAAAAGAATTTTCTAACTTGCTGGACTCAATAGAGTGGGGGAATGGGCTGCTAATCTTATAATTCAGCATTCACCTATGCATAGAGTCATTTAGTCCTCTTATTTTCAACTGTAACCAGCGAGGTTTATTTAACCATACGGTACACATTGGCCGGGCTTGTGGTTCAACCTATCATTAATCAAGAGACACCCTCCCCTCATTTTATCTTCTCCAGAAAATAAGCTGCAGACTTATGCTAGGATTGGGGAGTTAGGATGAGATGGTCACCTGGGAATGTAGAATGGATGAAGGAGAGCTAAGGATCTAACAGCTTTTTAAACAGCTTTCAACCAATTATTCTTGTATCTATCCCACTCCCCACTTGCCTCCAGTCCTCCAGGTACCTAGTCTTGCCAGTTCTTGTGCTGTTAGAGGATTTGGTGGTATATACAAGTATTGCTTTCCTCACTGCCAGTTTTGGACTTGGCTCCCTTAGCTATCCTCACTGCCAGTTGAGGAGTTGGCTGTCTCTGGTCTGCTTAGCCAGTTACCACTCTGTCATCTACTTTCTGATTTATAAAAATGTGTTGCTTTTTTTCTTCTTCCCTTTTTCCCCTCACCCTTTGAGATTATGTATTTTAAAATTTGTCTTAACTGTTGTTTTAGTAGTTGAGAGTGTGAGTTATGGCACCAGACTGCTTGGGTTTGAACTCTAGCTCTGCCACCTATTAGCTATTAGATTAGCCTCTGCCTTCTTAATTTTCTCATCTGTAAAATAGGGCTAATGCCTACTTCATAAGGTAACCAGAGAATTAATTAAAATTAATTTCTGTAAAGGACTTAGAGCAATGCCTTGCACATAGTATGCCCTTAATAAATATTCATTATTATAATTATCTTCCCTCTCTTTTTTTGTTCTCTTTTCCTGGAACTCCTGTTAGTCAAATGTTAATCTCCTTAGATTGATCTTTGAAGTATCTTCTCTTTCATATTTTCCATCTCATGTGTAGTTCCACTTTACTGGGGATTTTTTTTAACCTCTGTTGAATACCTTATTTTAGCAATCTTATTTTAAATATCAAATAGATCTTTTGACATCTGACTTTAATTTTTCATATTGAGGGATTTTCTCACATATCTGATGAGCTTTGGTAGTCTGTGTTTGTTTATTTTAAGCTTATTGAAAGCCCTTTAGGAATAAAATGTATGGTGTAAGCCTCACTTTTGGTTCTTAGAATGGAGATGTGGCCATTTGTCATTATGAGGAGGACTTTTCTCTAGGATTGTGCAGTGCCTCCAAAAATACTTTTTCAATTTATTGCCTGGGCAATAGAGCATAAGTGTTCTGGGTTGGCATGGGGTGGAGGGGAAGAGTGGTCAGGGGAATTGCAGTCCCACCATTTGATGTTTTAATAAATCCCTTTGTTTTTAGTCTGTCTCACCTTCACACTCTGTCTTACCTCTAGTCTGCCCAGTGTTCTCAAGTCTAGAACACATTCCTTCAATTTCTGTAGAGGATAAACTTCCATTCCCCCACTAGGGCTGACAGGTGTGCACTCAGCTGGGGCATTCTGTGCATGGGAGTAGGGAGGGAGTCAACTGTTCTCATGCTTAGATTCTTAACTTGTTTTTTCACTTAGTGCTTCTCCTCTACCCATTTGGTATTTTCAAGGTCTGAGGCTTTCCCAGATTCTCTGGGGGTGAACTCGTAGCTTTCTTCTCATCTTAATAGCTTCCACCACCCTAATTAACCACTCCTTTATTTGTTCTCGTGTTCCCAAATATTTACTGAAACATTTTATCTACTGTAAAACATACTGTATGCTTTCTCTCCTGTTTGCTTTGTCCTTGAGGATTTAAACCTTTTAAATTGTTTTGTTAGCATTTTTAAGGGGAGGGGAGAAATATATATGCTTAATCTTCTTTTTTTTCCCCAGAAATCATCAGATGAATGTTATTTAGAAATATTAATATTTTATACTTTCATTTAACTATACTGTTTAATAAAGGTAAACCCATTTAATAGTGGATTGGCAGTCCCTAGTACACCTAGAAAAAATAGGTCATATTTCTTCATCTAGATGTAAAGGCTGGCTGCCATGACCACCTCTCCTCTTTATAACAAGCAAGTGGTAGTGAACAAACTCAGATCATAGAATTTAATGGAAAGAATTTGCGTTTCCACAGCCAGGGTAGTTTCCTCTATCTATAGTTAATTTGCTAGAGCTAGAGTTTTCCATTTCTGTTAGAATAGACTTTACTCAGCCACAATTCTATTTCCCTTTCTTCCCTCTTTTCCCTTTACCAGCTCTAATTACTGACATTCATTGAGGAGTCCTCTTCTCTGACACAAAAGAAAGATGAGGGGTCCTGCTTTGGTACACTCTAAACATCCATACGATGAAATACAACTAAACAATAAAAAGAACAAACTATTGATCAACATATGTGAACTTTTAAAACATTAATGCTAATTGAAAGAAGCCACATACAAATGATTACATATTATGAACATATGTGTATGAAATGTTTAGAAAGGGCAAATCTATGGAGACAGAAAGCTAGTTAGTGGTTGTCTGGGCTGGAATGGCTAAAGGTGGGAGAGGCTGTACACATTTGGGGACAACGAGTACATGGGAGCTCTCTGTATTTCCCACTCAATTTTTATGTGAACCTAAAACTGCTCTAAAAAAATAGTCAATTAAAATGTATTTTTTAAAATGCGGTGAACCTAAAACCTCTCTAAAAAAATAGTCTTATTAAAATGTTTTTTTAAAGTATTTTAAGAAGAAATTATACTTTAAATTATAGAAATGTTACCACTGTATCTATAAAGCTCTTTGCATTCTAGCTAGCAAATTTAAACATTATTATAGCATTTAATTATTAATGTATTATAACATTTGATATATTAGTTAGGTTTATTGGCCTTAGAGGTGAAGGGCCTTAACAGATACATGAAAAAGTGCTCAGCCTCACTAATCATCAAAGAAATGCAAATCAAAACCACATTGAGATACCACCTAACCCCAGTAAGAATGGCCATAATTAATAAAACAGCAGGTGCTGGTGAGTATGCAGAGAAAAAGGAATGCTTCTACACTGATGGGAATGCAAAGTGCAACCAGAGAGTGTGGTGATTTCTGAAAGAACTAGAAATTGACCTT
Organism: Carlito syrichta; assembly: GCF_000164805.1. Classification (NCBI taxonomy): domain Eukaryota; kingdom Metazoa; phylum Chordata; class Mammalia; order Primates; family Tarsiidae; genus Carlito; species Carlito syrichta. The sequence goes on from NW_007247201.1 coordinate 576,595, forward strand.
CCATATGACCCAGCAATCCCCCTATTGGGAATATACCTGGAGAAACTCAAGTCATTCTATAAAAAAGATACCTGCACATGCATATTTGTTGCAATTCTATTCACAATAGCAAAAACCTGGAACCAACCATGCTGCTCATCGAAGCTGGACTGGATTTTAAAATGTGGTACATATACAGAATGGAATATTATGCAGCCATAAAGAAGGACAAGCATATGGACTTTGCAACACTTTGGATGGATTTAGAGTCTATCATACTCAGTGATCTATCACAGAAACAAAGAACAGAGTACCATATGTTCTCACTCATAAGTGGACCTTGAATGATTATCATAATATTATAAGAGATTGGCAGGAGTGGGAAACTGCTAGGGGAAGGGGGATGGGATTGGCAGTTGAGTGAAACTGCCAGGGGAAGAAGGGGCACACGTCATTAACAAGGGTACCTGCATAATGAACATTTGTATACCTAACCCTGAATTGTACTCCACATCTTCAGAATAAAGAAAAAAAAAGTGAGGAGCCTTCTTTTAAAATTTGTATTACAGTATTTGAATTCACTTCATTCATTAACTTACCAAATTTTTGTTGAGTGCCCTTTATATGCTAGATACTGTTCTAGGTCCTAAAGATGCAGCAGTGAACAAAAATAAAAAAGGCCCCTCTTTTCAAGGAAGTTTTATTCATTATAATGGACAAAGGACAGAAAATAGCCTGGCGCAGTGGCTCATGCCTATAATCCCAGCACTTTGGGAACCCAAAGTAAGAGGTTCGCTTGAACCCAGGAATTTGAGACCAGCTTGGACAACATAGTGTGAGACCTTATCTTTACAAAAAATTCAAGTAGAAATGTTGAGCCTGTGAGATTAGATATAAGAACCTGAAGTTTAGAAGAGAAGTATGACTAGAGATACAGGTTTAAGCATTGGCAGTGAGTAATGATATCCATGGAACTGACTTTTCATTATACACATAGTGGTAATTGTAAATTTCTACTTTTGGGGGGTTATTATGTAATATTGATCTCTTTTTCTCTTCTGAACTCTTTAAATAATGATTTTTTACCTCATTTCTTTCCTGTATTTTATTTTTATAAACAATATTTTTTATTATGATATTATGGGGTGCAGTTAAGGGTTAGGTATACAGATATGCTTCGTTCAGGCACCCTTGTTGATAAGAGGTGTCTCCCCGTCCCCAGACAGATGTTTACTACCATTAATCCCATTTCCCTTCCCCTCCCTCCCCACCATAGTTTCCCACCACTGTCATTTTCTTATGGTAATACGTTGGATGATCAAGGTCCACTATATGAGTGAGAACATGTGATACTCAGATCTTTGTTTCTGTGAGAGGTCACTCAGTATTATAGACTCTAGTTCCATCCAGGTTGCTGCGAAATTCATGATTTTCTGCTTTTTTATGGCTTTTTTTATTCCATCGTGTATATGTACCATATTTTTTAAATCCGGTCCTCTTTTGAAGGACAGCATGGTTGTTTCCAGGTTCTTGCTATTGTGAACAATGCTGCAATAAACATACGTGTGCAGGTATCTTTTTTATAGAGTGATTTGAGTTCTTCAGGGTATATTCCCAGTAGGGGGATTGCGGGGTCATATGGGAGGTTGATATTTAGAGCTTTTAGGAATCGCCACACTGCTTTCCACAGAGGTTGCACTAGTTTGCACTCCCACCAACAGTATAGAAGTGTTCCCTTTTCGCCATACCCTCTCCAGCAACTGTTATTTTTTGAGTTATTGATAATTGCCATTCTGACTGCAGTTAGGTGGTATCTCAGTGTGGTTTTGATTTGCATCTCCTTGATGATTAGTGAGGTTGAGACACATTTCTTCATGTGTCTGTTGGCTGCTCGAATGTCTTCCTTTGTGAAGTGTCTGTTCATATCTTTTGCCCATTTTATAATGGGGTTGTTTGTTTTTTTCTTTTTAGCACATTTGAGATCTTTGTAGATCCAAGATGTTAAGCCTTTGTCGGACCTGGAGTTGACAAATACTTTTTCCCAGTCTGTAGGCTGTCTCCCTGCTCTCTTGATGGCTTCTTTGGCTTTGCAGTAGCTTGTCAGTTTAATGAGGTCCCACTTGTCTATCTTATCTCTTATGGCCTATGGGTTTCGGGTTTTGTTCAGGAATTGGATGTCAGTTCCAATTTCCATGAGGGGGTATGTCCTTCATTTTCTAAGGTTCTTATGGTTTGAGGTTTTACATTTAGGTCTCTGATCCATTTGGAGTTAATTTTTATGTATGGGGATCTTTCCTGTATTTTAAAATAGAATTTGAAATAATTAGAAAACTTTGTTGTCATTGTCAACTTATCAGTTTCTAAAAATTATCTTCCCAAACTACAAATGAATACTTAAAATGCATAATATGTAGCTCTTAATTATTAAACAGTTGAATATCATTTAAGAGATGCAGTCCATTCAGCAAGGATGGGAAAAAATAACATTATACCTTCAATATATAACATTTTAGACAGACATGGATTTATAGCATCATTCTCAGTCATGACTTCAGTGTCTGTTCTCTAAGATTCATTTCTGTTTTTCATTTTCTCTATTTTAGTGTAAATAAAATGAATTTTTGAATTACATACTTGACAGTTATTGGAATCACTATTACAGGAAATGTTAATACTAAAAAAGTCTTCATACAATATTAAAATGTATAATTTGCTTGTTCTGCTTTTCTATAAAGATTAATCTTATAGAAACTTGACTGATTAAGGATATTACCTACTTCTTTTTCAATATAATGAACTAATCTATGTGTGGGAACTTTTATGATTTTTGTTCATTGGAATCACTTTGGAAAAATGACAGTTCAATTCTGTCAACTGATTGTAGAAGCCTTTAAAAACCATTTTAGATTTTCTTCTGCAGTTTTTACCACTGTCCACATTATACCTTGTAGAAATGACTAAATCAGTAAAATTATGCCACATCTGCTTCTGTAAATTTCTACCCCACTCTTAAGAGGTTGCAAGTGTATTAGCTATCTTTTATGGAGGTCTTAACTGCCCTACTAGAAACCTCAAAATACCTCACAATACCATGCTTATTTAAAATGATAATTTTAAAGACTGAATAATAAGCTGTTAGCTATCTTCATTATAGGTGATAGTTCATACCGCATTACTTATTTAGGATAAAGTAATATGCCACATATATAAATATATGTGTGTGTGTATAATCAAAGTATACAGTGGTTGCTAAAATTAAATTGTATTCAAAGAAACATTTGCTAACTCATGAATAAACACACACACAGTTGATTCTCATTAATCACAGGAGTTATATTCTATAAACTTACAGAATCAGTGAATACAGAGGAAATACAGGGAGATTAGACTCCTGTGAGCCTCTGTTCTCAACATTTTAATCAACCAGTCAATACAGTCTTATTTTATGTATGTTTCTCCTTAAAGATACATATATGATTCATTAATACTGAACTCAAGGCCAATAAGACTTTATATAAGGTTATTTAACACAAATTTTGTCTGTTTGTTTGAATTGGAGTCTCACTTTGTCACCCAGGCTGGAGTGCAGTGGCACGCTCACGGCCACTTCAGCGTCAATCTGCCGGGCGCCTGTGATCCTTCCGCCTAGCCTTCCTCCTTAGCCTTCCAAGTATCCAGAACTACAGGAACACGCTACTGTGCCTGGCTGATTTTTGATTTATTGTAGAGACCAGGTCTTGTCAAGTTCCCCAGGCTGATCTTGAACCCGTGGGCTCAGGCAATCCACTCGCCTCAGCCTGCAAAGTGCTGGGATTTCAGGCTGAGCCACTGAGCCTGGCCAGCATTTTTTTGCATGAGGCACATCATAACTTTGTGCATAGGAACACTAGATAGCACATCAGCATTATACATAGGGGCCATTTTCTTTTCTTTCTTTTTTTTTTTTTTTAGTTGGAGTCTCCTTCTGTTGCCCAGGTTGGAGTACGGTGGCACGCTCATGGCCACCCTCAGCCTCGACTTTCTGGGCTCAGGCAGTCCTTCCACCTCAACCTTCCAAGGAGCTAGAACTACAGTGAGTTACCATGTCCGGCTAATTTTTTAATTTATTGTACAGATGCGGTCTTGCCAAGTTTTGCCCAGGCTGGTCTTGAACCCTGGTCTCTGGCAATCCTCTCGCCTCGGCCTCCCAAAGTGCTAGGATTACAGACTTGAGCCACTGCGCCCTGCCATAGGGACCATGGTAAAGAGCAAAATCACCAGCAAAAAGCATAAAAATGTGAAAAAATATAGCACTAAAGAAACTGAGAAACGGATAGTATTAGAGCTAAAACAAGAAGGCAGAGCAAGCATCACTTTGCTTGACCTGAGCTGGGAAGATGTACTTAGGTAATTCAAAATTTTTACCACTCTATGCATGGTCATGAATGACAGTGAAAGTATCAACTTTGGGATTACAAATAAATTTTAATGAGTTAGTGGTTTTGTAAATACAGACTGCAAATAATGAGGGTCAACTGTGTGTGTGTGTGTGTGTGTGTGTGTGTGTGTGTGTGTGTGTAAACATGCATACATATATACATGCATATTTTTTCATTCCTACCTAGAGTGCTTTTTTCTCTCTTTTCTATCTGTAGAACTTCTACTCATTATTCAAGTTCAAGCTCAAGTGTTACCCTGTCTCCGAAAACTTTCCCATCACTCACAGATTAACATTCTCTTCAATACTCATTGAATGGTTTCATTTTCCTGTGTACATGCCTTTTTATAACTTTTATCACATCTTATGTTAATTCTTTCTCAGGTTTCTTTAGACTGTGAGCTTCTTAATGGCAGAGACCTTTTCTCATTCACTTCTGTATCCTTTACTTAACACAGGGTCTTACACATAATTAAATACATTTTAAGTGAATAAATCATTAAACCTTGCAAATGGATATATATGTATTATTGTAATGAGTCTGTCTTAAATCAAAATTGTAGACCATATGAAAGGGAAATAGTTACACATTTTATACCAGTAAATAGCTCATGTAATCTCTATTTGGATGAAGCTGTTTTATTTGGAAAGGAACAAATAATGAACCAGATAAGCAGTTCTTCCACTGTTATTTTTTTATTTTTATTTTTTTTGAGTTAGAGTCTCACTCTGTCACCCAGACTGGAGTGCAGTGGCCGCTCCCAGCCACTGCAGCCTCGACCTGCTGGGCTCCGGCGATCTTTCCGCCTCAGACTTCCAAGTAGCTGGAACTACAGGCATGTGCTACCATACCTAGCTAATTTTTGATTTATTGTAGAGATGAGATCTCACCAAGTTGCCCAGGTGGGTCTCGAACCCGCAGGCTCAGGCAATCCGTTATAAGATTTTTTTAAGCAAGCAAAGACTGAGCGTAGTAATGAACTAGGATCTATACAAAACTATACAGATTATAAACTGCAGATGAGAAAGTTTATTCTTAGGTAAAAAAAAAATTTAGGATACATGCTTGTGTTAGATTTTAATTTTGAAACATTGAAAAATATAAACTAGTATAGAAAAAATAAAGTAAATACCTATATGCCTATCACCCTATTCATATATTTATTTCTATTTATTTATTTGTTTGAGTCTTAAGTCTCACTCTGTTGCCCAGGCTGGAGTGCAGTGGCACACTCACATCTACTGCGGCCTCCACCTGCTCAGCTCAAAGTGATCCTTCTGCCTCAGCCTTCCAAGTAGGTGGAACTATAAACACATACCACTACACCCGGCTAATTTTTTGATTTATTGTGGAGGCAAGGTTTCACCAAGTTGCCTAGGCTGGTCTCGAACCCCTGGGCTCAGGCAGTCCTCTTACCTCTGCCTTCCAAAGTGCTGGGATTACAGGTGTGAGCCACCGCACCTGTCTCCTATTTATATATTTAATGTTTTGACATATTTGGTTTGTTTTTTTACTAAATATTGCAGATATAAATTATAGCCCCCCTGCATACCCTTCCTTAATTCTGCGCCTGCCCCTTCCCTCTCATTGTAGTCATTTCCCTGAGTTTGGCATTTATCTTTCCTAGTACTTCTCAAACTTTTTGGTTTCAGAACTCCTTTACATGTTTTTCTTTATATGGGTTATACCTAATAATACTTACTGGATTAGAAATTAAATATGAGAAATTTTAAAAATATTCATTTAACAATCCTATTGCATATTAATATATATAACAGTTTTAAGTGAAAAATAATTTTTTTCCAAAACAAGCAAAAAATTTTTAGTGAGAAGAGTGGCATTGTTTTACAGTTTTGTAAGTCTCTTTGAAGTTTGGTTTAATAAGTAGATTTTCATATCTGTTCACGTATTCAATCTGTTGTGATATGCTGTTTTGGTTGAAGTATCTGAAGAAAATCTGACTACATGTGTGTAGTTTAAAAAGGAGAGGGCATTTTGCATTCTTTCCAGAATATTCTTTTTGATACTATAACAAAACTCAACTAACTTGTGGTCATTTCTTAAAGGTTTTGGCAATATGGGGTTTACAGAGCTTTTAGTACTCTGTAAACATTAAAATCCACTGATCTATCTTGCACTTCGAATTTTTCATCCATGCCTAATTTTGTTACATCGTGCATTGGTCATTTGCAAAATAATGGTTTGAATCTGAGAGGTACAGATCTTCCAAATGTTGGAAAAGTAGTCATTTTACTACATAATATTTAAAAAATCACATTTGTTAATATTTACCACTGATATCATCAGAAAAATATTTACTGTTTGGATGTTTCAAGCTTATGATGGCAGATACAAGTTTTTCAAAATTTGAATTTTTGCTTGAGATTGAAATTTGTCATTGGCAACATTAATACATATTGTCAGTTATTTTCCTTGAGGTGACAGATCCCTTAGTTCACTTTTTTTTTTTTTTTTAGTTGGGTTCTCACTCTGTCACCCAGGCTGGTGTTCAGTGGTACAATCACAGCTACTGCAGCTTCGACCAGTTGGGCTCAGGCGATCCTTCCACCTCAGCCTTCCAAATAGCTGGAACCATAGGCATGTGCCACCATGCCCGGCTAATCTTTTGTTTTATTATAGAGATGAAATCTCGCCAAGTTGTGCAGGCTGGTCTTGAGCCCCTGAGCTTAGGCAATCCTCTTGCCTCCACTCCCAAAGTGCTAGGATTACAGGCATGAGCCACCACACCCAGCAGTTCATTTTTTTTAATAGACTCTTTTTTAGAACAGTGTTAAATTCATAGCAAAACTAGCCTGACCCTCACCTTAGTTCCTTTTTAAGACAACATCTCCCTAATACCCAAATCTGAAAAACTTTAGCTATTTATAAAGACTCACAATAGCCAACACAATATTGAGAGAGAAGAAAAATGTTGGAGGACTGACACTACCTGACTTCAAGATTTACTATAAAGCTACTGTAATCAAGAAGGTGTGGTATTGGCAAAAGAATAGACAAACAGAAAATAAAATGGTATAGAGAGCCCAGAAATTGACTGACGCAGATATGGTTAGCTGATCTTTGACAAAAGAGCAAAGGCAATACAGTGTAGAAATGTAGTCTTTACAACAAATGGTGCTGAAACAATTGGACATCCACATGCAAAAAATTAAATCTAGACACAGAACTTTATACCCATCACAATAATCAACTCCAAATGGATAATAACCCTAAATGTAACATGCAAAACCATAAAAGTCCTGGAAGATAGCATAGGAGAAAACGTCGATGAGTTTGGTTTTGACAGTGACTTTTTTTTTTTTTTTTTT
>NW_007247201.1:584572-605154 GCF_000164805.1 Carlito syrichta
CGCTACCATGCCCGGCTGATTTTTGATTTATTGTAGAGATGAGGTCTCACCAAGTTGCCTGGGCGGGTCTTGAACCTGCGGGCTCAGGCAATCCAGTCACCTCAGCCTCCCAAAGGCGCCAGTTTACAGGCTGAGCCACCGAGCCCGGCTGGCAATGACTTTTTAGATACAATGTCAAATGCATGGTCCGTAGAAGAAATAATTGATAAGCTAGATTTCATTAAAATAAAAACAAAACAAAACACTTCTACTCTGCAAAAGACATTTGTCAATAGAATGAGAAGACACATTCCTGGGACTGGGAGAAGATATTTTCAAAAGACACATCTGATAAAACTTGGTAACCAAAATATACAAAGAACTCTTAAAACAGGAATAAAATGTACAACCTAGTTTTAAAGTGGGCAAAAGATCTGAAGACACTTTACCAAAGAAGATTTTCACATGGCAAACAAGAATGGGAAAAAATGCTCAGCATTACATATCATTGGGGAATTGCAGATTAAAACAACAGTGAAATACACGACACACCTATTAGAATGATGAAAATCCAAAACACTGTCAACACCAAATACTGGCAAGGCTGTAGAGCAGCCGAAATGCTCATTCATTGCTGATGGGAATGCAAAATGGTACAGCTACTCTGGAAGAAGTCTGGCAGTTCTTACAAAATGAAACTTACTCCTCCCATACGATCCAACAGCCACACTCCTTGGGTTTACCCCGATGATTTGAAAATTTATGTCCTCACAAAACCATGCACACAGATATTTATAGCAGTTTTATTCATAATTACTCAAACTTGGAGGCAACCGAGATGTCCTTCAGTGGGTGAATGGATAAACAGACTGTGGTGTATCTAGACAATGGAATATTATTCAGCACCAAAAAGAAATGAGCCATTGAGGCATAAAAGTCATGGATTAATCTTAAATGCATATTACTAAGTGAAAGAAGCCAATATGAAAATGGTGCTTATTGTTTAATTTCAACTATATGACATTCTGAAAAAAGGCAAAACTGTGGAGACAGTAAACAGATCAGTGGTTGTTGCCAGGGATTCAGGGGAGAAAGGGATGAATAGGCAGAACCCAGAGGATTTTTGGGGCAGTGAAACTGTCCTGTACACTACTATAATGATGAATACATGTCATTATACTTTTATCAAAATGTGTAATATATACATGTATAACTCACAGAATGTACATCAGGAATGAACCTTAATGTAAACTATGGCCTTTGGGTAATAATAATGTATCAATGTAGATTCGTTGACTGTAACAAATGTACCACTCTGGTGTGGGATGTTGATACTGAGGAAGGCTAGTGGGCCTGGGAGAGCATGGAATATGAAAACTCTGCTCTTTCTGTTCAGTTTTGCTGTGAACCTAAAACTGCTCTTAAAAATAAAGTCTCTTTAAAAAAAGACTCAAGTGGCTGATTTAATGAAATTAGTGATGATTATTATTTTATTGAGGTCATTCTTAAGCTGGATTAAAATTTTTTTCTTCCTGTAAGTGCATGATAGTAAAGAATGCCATGACTGCTAGTATAGTTTGGTGACATTGCTTGGATTTGTGTTCAGGTGCCAGCAATTTTACCAGTGATTGCTTTTGAACCATCAGTGAAAATGTCACCACGGTAATTTCTTAGTATTATTATATAGATACTTTTGATGTTATAGGCCTTTTGTAAGAGTTTTAGGGACCCCCTAGGACTCCCTGGATTACACTTCAAGTTTATCCTTCCCATGTATCACAAAAATACAGAATATATATACACACACATATACATGCACAGTTATAATTGCTTAATGTATTTTTTAAAAATATCATACTTTGGACCAGTACTGTGGCTCATACCTATAATTCCAACAGTTTGGGAGGCCAAAGTGGAAGGATTGCTTGAGGCCAGGAATTTGAGACAGTTTAACTTGAGGATACTTATTGGCGGTGGGGCTGTGACTATAGCGTTTACCCCAGGATAACAAAAAAAGGAAGAAAATTATTATATTCTCTACAGTTTCTATATTTTATTTTCACGTTGAAAACTAGTCAGATTTGCTTCAGCCTTAAAGAGCGTGTTTATGTAAAATTAAATGAGCATGGCAATGAGCTGCACTTTTTTTTTTTTTCCTAAATGGGTAAAGGGTAGGGTGAGATAATTGATGGAAGTGGCTGCACTAAACCACAGATTTTCTACTGAAAGAAGATGTCATCTAGGGCTTTCATAGCTAGAGAAGAGAAGTCATTGCCTAGCTTCAAAGGACAGGCTGACTCCATTGTGAGGGGCTAACGCAGCTGATGACTTTCCATTGCAGCCAGTTCTCATTTACCACTCTGAAAATCCTAGGGCCCTTAAGAATTATGCTAAATCTACTCTTCCCGTACTTTGTAGATGGAGCAACAAAGCCTATTTATAGCTTCTTTTTTAAAATTGGAGTCTCACTCTGTCACCTAGGCTGGAGTACAGTGGCATGCTCATGGCGTCTGCAGCCTCAACCTGCTGGGCTCAGGCAATTTTTCTGCCTCAGCCTTCCTAGTGCCTGGAACCACAGGCATGTGCCACCATGTCCAGCTGATTTTTTATTTATTATAGAGACGAGGTCTTGCCAAGTTGTCTAGGCTGGTCTCGAACAACTGGGCTCAGGCAATCCTCTTGCCTCTGCCTTCTAAAGTGCTGGGATTACAGGCATGAACCACTGCCTCTGACCTATACCATGTTTTACTGAATATTTTAAGTCTACTGTTGAGACCCACTGCTCAGAAATAAAAATTCCTTTCAAAATATTACTGCTTATTGATAATGCACCTAAGTCACCCAAGAGCTCTGATGGAGATGTACAAGGAAATGAATGTTGTTTTCATGCCTCCTAATGTTTATTCTGCAGCCCATGGATCAGGGAGTAAATTTCACTTTCATGCCTTATTATTTAGGAAGTACAATTTATAAGACTTTAGCTGCCATAGATAGTGTTTCCCTGATGGTTATAGGCAAAGTAAGTTGACACCCTCTGGAAAAGATTCACCATTCTAGATGCCATTCAGTACATTTGTGCCTGGTCACTGCTGAGTCACACAGAGGCAGAGGCTCAGTAATGTTCACAATTAGGCCTCACCTATAACCCACTGCCATAGTTTAGGAAGTTGTTGCTGCTTGAGGTGTAATGACATTAACACTGCTTTACGAGGCTCGGTGTAGTGGCTCATGCCTCTAATCCCAGCACTTTGGGAAGCCAAACTGGGAGGACTGCTTCAGGCCTGCCTAGACAATATAGTGAGACCCCATCTCTACAAAAAAATTAAAAATTAGCTAGGTGTGATAGTGAGTGCCTATAGTACTAGCTCCTTGGGGGACTGAGGTGGAAGAATCACTTACACCTAGGGGTTCAAGTCCAGCCTGGGCAATGTAGTGAGATACTGTCTCTAAAAAAGAAGTTTTGCCTGAAGATGTGACTGAATAGCTATAATCTCATGATAAAATTTTAATAAATGAGGAGTTGCTTCCTTTGGATGGTTTCTTGAGATGGAATATACTCTCAGTGAAGATGCTGTGAACATTGTTGAAATGACAAGAAAAGAGTTGAGATATTTCATAAACTTAATTGTTAAAGCAGAGGCAGCATTTGAGAGAATTGACTCCAATTTTGAAAGAAGTTCTACTGAGAGCAAAATTTTGTCAAGCAGCACTGTAAGCTCTAGAGAAATCTTTTGTGAGTAGAAGAGACAATCTGGAAATCTCTTTTAAGAGATTACCACAGTGGGCCAGGCTCGGTGGCTCAGCCTGTAATCCCAGCATTTGGGAAGCCGAGGCAAATGGATTGCCTGAGTCCACGGGTTTGAGACCAGTCTGGGCAACTTGACAAGACCTTGTCTCTACAATAAATAAAAAATTAGCCAGGTGTGGTAGCGCGTGCCTATAGTTCTGGCTACTTGAAGACTGAGGCAGAAGGATCACTGGAGCCCAGCAGGTTGACGTTGGGGTGGCCATGAGTGTGCCACTGTACTCCAGCCTGGGTGATGGAGTAAGACTCCAACTCAAAATAATAATACTAAAAAGAAATTGCAACCCTGATCAGTCAGCGGCCATCAACATGGAGGAAAAACCTTCCACCAACAAAAAGACTGACTTACTGAAAGCTCAAATAATCATTAGCATTATTAGCAATAAGGTATTTTTAAATTAAGTTATGTACATTTTTAAAAGATATACTACTGTTGCATACTTAAGATAGACTACAATGTAGTGTAAACATAACTCTTATATACACTGGGAAACCAAAACATTTGTGTAACTTGCTTTATAGACTTCAGTATAGTGTAAACATAACTTCTACATACACTGGGAAACCAAAAAATTTGTGTGACTTGCTTTATCACAATATTCAGTTTATTGTGGTGGTCGGGAACTGAACCCACAATATCTTTGAGGTATACCCATACTACAATTTCTTTAATCCATTTTCTTATTGATGTCATGTTGTTCCAGTTTAGACTGCAAACAATGCTGCAATGAATATTCTTATAAACATCTTCTTACGTACATATGTAAATTTTCTTTAGTTATGCTTAGGAATAGATTGCTAGATCTAGGTTTTGCTCAACTTGAACTTTATTGTATAGGGCATACAATATGTAGTTGTTATTCAAAGCACCAAATATAAATATAAATATGTACCTCACAAATATCCTATGAGGTAAATATTATTTTCCCTATTTTACAGATGAAGAAACTGAAACAAAGAGAGATTAAATGAACTGCCCGAGATCATATAGCTAGTAAATGACAGATCCAGGCAAGTTGATTCCAAAATCCAGGCTTTGACTCTACCACATTATGCCACCTCTTTACATCCTGAAAATAAATGCGTGTATTTAAAAAATGTTTATTAGATTTCAGTGCATGTATTTTTCAAAAACATTTGTTAAATGTCACATCTAATTCTTGGTTCTTTTTCAAAGTTTGGTGTGGTTGGTCAAGCACCGTGGCTCACGCCTATAATCCCAGTACTTTTGGAGGCAGAGGCGAGAGGATTGCCTGAGCCCAGGAGTTTGAGACCAGTCTGGGCAACTTGGTGAGACCTCGTCTCTACAATTAAAAAAAAAAAAAAATTAGCTGAGCATGGTGGTGCATGCCTGTAGCTCCAGCTATTTGGAAGGCTGAGGTGAAAGGATTGCCTGATCCCAGCCGTTCCAGGCTGCGGTGGCTATGAGCATGCCACCGCACTCCAACCTTGGTGACAGAGTGAGACTCTAACTCAAAAAAAAAAAAAAAAAAAAAGTTTGATGTGGTTTAATCAAGGGGAGAAATATTCACTAGAAATATTATCATCCTCGAAATGCAAATATTATCAAAGTGAACAACCACCCTGATTTTGATCAGTAGTCAGGAAACTAAACTATCGGTTTCATTCCTTTTTGAACAAATACTGTTGCTTTTCTGGTCACATAGCTATTGAGGATTTTCTATTTAAAAATTGAAAATGAATCTAAAATTTCATTTTTTTATAACAGCTAAAAATACCTGTTCTGGAACATAGCTTAATATTTCAGGCAACTGATTAGATTATACAGTCACAAAGATTAACAGAATATTCCAAATTGTAGAAGGTGAGGCAAGGAAGGAGGAAAAATATATCTGCACATAAAGTTATAGAAGTAGGTCTTCATTTCTTCTTATAGTTAGAATTTCTTTTCTTTTTACGACTATGATTTGGTTGTAGTCAAATTAAAGTTCATTTGTAGCTTGTTGTAGGAGAAACAAAATGAGTGAAGATAAATGCTTGTTTTGTTTTCTTTTTTTCTTCTGTAAGTTTTTCAGCTAACCAGCTAAGCTGTGTTGTGTGGATGGACTTAGGATACTAGGGATCCTTCAGTGTTTTGTTTTGCTTTTTAAAATAAAATCCACCCATTAAGTATCATTTATTTAGTCTAGCATGTGGAATGTGAAGCATTTCTCGAAGGAGTCATCAATCTCTGTCTATGATAGGTCTTCCTGAGGAACACCTAATGAGATTGCTTTTTCTCCCAACTCCTTTAGATGCTTTGTTTGTAGATCCTGAATTCAAATTATAAATTTATCTTGCAATATTATACTTCTTATGATGAACTTCTTTTTGACAGCAACAATCAACTCTGTCCATAAAGCCGTCACTGTTTTGCTTAGAAAGAAAACCTTTAGTTGTTTTTTTTTTTTTTGAGTTGGAGTCTCACTCAGTCACCCAGGGTGGAGTACAGTGACACATTCACAGCTACCCCAGCATCGACCTGCTGGGCTCCGGTGATCTCTCCACCTCAGCCTTCCAAGTAGCTGGAACTACAGGCATGTACTACCGCCCCAGCTAATTTTTTTTATTTATTGTAGAGACGAGTTCTTGCCAAGTTGCCTGGGCTGGTCTTGAACCCACGGGATCAGGCAATCCACTTCCCTCAGCCTCCAAAGTGGTGGGATTACAGGCTGAGCCACCGAGCCCAGCCACCTTTAGTCTTTAAAAATGCAAACTTTGTTTTCTTAATTTTTGTTTTAAAGATGTGGGGTATAATTCAGGGTGCAAGCATTTTAATCATTCTGATACAGAGTTTGTGAAGCAAAAAAAATATAAATAATGAACAATGGAAAATGTTATATATGCCTACTAGAATCATTGCCATGCTTAGGTGGATAACACATCACAAATTTACATATGCAAGAAATATAAAATTATTTTCTTCCCCATAAATTAAATTAAATCTGACTTTGAATTGCTCAACCTGGTAAGATGGAGATTCATATCAGCCATTATGGGAACACCTGAAAAAGAATTTATCTACCTTTCCTTCTTTTGTCCCCCCGATCCAAGAGTAGCACAAGGATCTAAGGATCTTTTAGAAGAAAAATAAAACAAATAGAGGGAATGGGCTCACTTGTCTGCCATTATCATTGTCCCAACTCATATCTTTATTGAATGAATCTATGTAGTTCTTCAAGTCAGACAACATTACTGCTTTTTGATCAAGTGCAGGTATAAGAGTCTCTGCTGATTTTGAACCCCCAGTACCTAGAGTCTAACCTTCCAAGGTGCTTTCTCTAGGCATTCTCCTTTGAAGTCTTGCCATTTCCTTGGATAAAAGCCAGGGAGTAGGATTCAGGTCACTACTATCCTTGGTATCGATGTACTCTTTCCAGTCTGGGCAAGTTAGATTAGGAGGCTCTTTCCAGTCTCCCTTACAGCTCTCAAAGCCTTTACTTTTATCTCAGGCTTCCAGAAAATAAAAGTTAGAAGGCAGATTATCTAAAATAACTTCTGAGCCGGGCTTGGTGGCTCAGCCTGTAATCCCGCGCCTTTGGGGGGCTGAGGTGAGTGGATTTTCTGAGCCCGCAGGTTCGAGACCCGCCTGGGCAGGCGAGACCTCATCTCTACAATAAATAAAAAAATTAGCCGGGTGTGGTAGTGCACGCCTGTAGTTCCAGCTACTTGGAAGGCTGAGGCGGAAGGATCGCCGGAGCCCAGCAGGTCAAGGCTGCGGTGGCCAGGAGTGGCCACTGCACTCCAATCTGGGCGACAGAGTGAGACTCCAACTCAAAAAAAACAAACAAAATAAAATAAAATAACTTCTGCTTTCTACTCAGTGAATCAGATCTTTCATAAATAATGGAATAGGAAGATCTATTTACCTCTTTAGAATGAGAAAAGAGAAAAATAGGTGGAGAACAAAAGGGAATTAGAATCTTAATAAATTGCCCTGCCACACTGACGTGCACACCACAGACTTAAACATGCCACTTCTTTTTTCTGCCTAGATTTAGCTTCTGGGTTGTTCAGTTTTTATTGAGCACTGATTAAGAAGAGGCTATTAAAGATGAACCTACAAGGGGACCCAAAAAAACCCAGAATTATTTTTTGGAGGGTAGGCTCCTGGTAGTACAGACTTTCTCTGTTAGGTGTCCTAGGAACCCATCAGCATTGGTACCAGGTTAGTGGTGTTGTGAGAGGCTGTGTTCGGCTTCACTTAATTTATTTTTTGGAGAGTCTTTCAGCATGTTTGTCCATTTCATGTGGATGGTTTATGAGTGCACCTGCCCACACTGTGCTGAGTGTTTAGCAGTTTTTGACCAAAAATAGCATGATCCCCGTGCCCCACTCTCCCTATTCACCTGCTCTCACCCTGAACATAATTTTTTTTTTTTTAAATCAAGAAAGCAGGATTTATTGAGAGGACAAAAAGCTCCCACAGTGGGAGGGGACCTCAGGAGGTTGCCTGCATCTTTTTTTTTTGTTTGTTTCCCTGGATGAAAAAAAGTCCCCCCAAAAAAATGTTTTGCCGATGTGGAAGAGGCGAAACAAAAAACAGCAGAAGCACTAAAAGGCATCAAAATTGACAAGTTCAAAAACTGTTTTGAGTAGTAAAAAAAAAGGATGTCCATAGGTATATTACATCAAATGGAGAGTACTTTGAAGGTGACTGAAGTTTAAACATGTAAGAATAAATACACAATTTTTTATAAATTCTGGGTCTTTTTGATTCTCTCTTGTATATTTGTGAATAATTGAGAACTAACTAATAAAATGTGCAACTTGGATATTATGTTCATTTCTTGCTTGCTATAAAAACCAGAGTAGCCAGACGCAGTGGCTCAAGCCTGTAATCCCAGCACTTTGGGAGGCCAAGGCGAGAGGATTACAGAGCTCAGAGGTTCGAGACCAGCCTGGGCAACTTGGCAAGACCTCATCTCTAGTAAAACAAAAAAATTAGCCAGATGTGGTAGTGCACACCTGTAGTTCCAGCTACTTGGAAGGCTGAGGTGGAAGGACCACCTGAGCCCCTCAGGTCAAGGCTGCGGTAGCCACATGCTTGACACTGCACTCCAGTCTGGGTGACAGAGTGAGACTCCAACTAAAAAAACAAAAAACCCAGAGTAAAGCATTGTCACCTAGGGTTCTCCTTCTCCTTCTCCTGCCAGTTATTAGAAAAGTAATCTAATTCCAGATAAAATATATCATTGTTGAAGACTTTCAGTAGAATTAAAGGATAGCAAAGTAGCACAGATCTATAATGAGTCATTAAAACCAGACCTGGGCTGGGCACGATGACTCAGGCCTGTAATCCCAGCACTTTGGGAGGCAAGGCGAAAGGATTGCCTGAGCCCAGGGGTTCAAAACCAGCCTAGGCAATTTGGTGAAACCTTGTCTCTATAATATATCAAAAAATTAGCTGGGCAATGGTAGGAACTACTTCTTTCCTTCATTTTGTTTGAGTGGGAACTACTTCTTTCCTTCACTCCAGCCTGGGAGACAGAGTAAGACTCCCACTCAAAAACAAAACTACATGAAGGAAAGAAGTAGTTCCAGGCTCTTTGGAAGGCTGAGGTGGAAGGATTGCCCGAGCCCAGCAGGTTGACGCTAGGGTGTCTGTGAGCATGCCACTGCACTCCAGCCTGGGCAACAGAGGGAGGCTCTGACTCAAAAAAAAAACAAAAACAAACCAGATCTGATAGTATTATGACTTTTACTTAAATTTGAAATACTTTCAAGAACACTCAACAATTATTACTGAAGTTTATACTATTCTGAAAGCTGACTGAAAGTTGTGTATATGTTCTTACCCTCAAGAATATTGCAGATAGGGCTGGTTGTAGCGGCTCACGCCTATAATCCCAGCACTTTGGTTGGCATGGGTAAGAGGATTGCCAGAGCCTAGGGACTTGAGACCAGCCTGGGCAACTTAGCAAAACCTTGATCTCTACAATAATTAAATAAATTAACTGGACATGGTGGCACATGCCTGTAGTTCCAGCTATTTGGAAGACTGAGGCAGAAGGATCATCTGAGTCCAGCAGGTCAAGACTGCGGTAGCCATGATCATGTCACTACACTCCAGCCTGGGTGACAGAGTAAGACTCCCACTCAAAAACAAAACAAAAAAACTTTACAGATAGTGAAAAGTATATGACTAAATTAATAATTACAGCATAACAAACTTTAAAAAGACACCCTGATAGTATAGAAGTGGAAGGAGTCAAAGAAGGCTTTCTGAGAAGGTAATACAACTGAGTTTTTTAGGGCCCAGTAATACTTGACTAAATGAAGGAAAGAAGAGAAGTTCAAGCT
The DNA here is from genome assembly GCF_000164805.1 of Carlito syrichta. Lineage (NCBI taxonomy): Eukaryota > Metazoa > Chordata > Mammalia > Primates > Tarsiidae > Carlito > Carlito syrichta. The sequence goes on from NW_007247201.1 coordinate 594,660, forward strand.
AAGAAAATGGATCTGTACAGTTGTGTTAACATAAAACAACACATAGTCATATCTTTCTCTACTATGTGAGTAGTTGCATATGTCTGGAGCAAAGGGTATATAGGAAGAATGGGGTGAAGGCAGAGAGAGAGCATGGACCACATATGATCAGTTAAGTTGTCTGGGGAGTCTTTTGCCCTATGCTCCAATTACCTTACCACTGAAGGTCTTAGAGAAATTAAGGCTGGGAAATCTTATTATAATCTCCCCCGCTATGATTTTATTATGTTTATTTTAACTCTTATGTGGTTAACTGTAAATTCCTAATAGTGCTATCCCACAGAGAAAATATCTCTTAGCATCATAATGATGTATAAATAAGAGTGACCTTGATATTTTATCTTGTTGTTTGTTATCTGCTATTTTTTACTATACATAATTCAGTTCTATTAAGGTACTATTGGCAAATGTGTTGCTAAGTAATTAAAGTAATGGTGGTGTTCCTCAATTGAATGGAATACACTGAGAGAAAAACAGTGGTGAAAAGCAGTTAAAAGAATGATTGTTATTGAAATAAACAGCAAGATCAATTATGAACCTACACTATGTATATAAGAAAAACAAATTTTTTTTTTCTCTACTCCTCTTAATACTTTATTTCTGACACTGAATGTATGCGTAGGCATTTCTCCCACACAAAAGCAATTATCTAGTTCTGTGCAGACTCCAGCTGGGTATCCTACCATTCAATTCTAACACTAACCAGAGTTAATGCAGACCTCACAGGATAACAGATCAGTCCCACAAGACTGCCCCCCTCCCCACTTTACATGCTAATTGCAAGTAGTAGCTTTCCAGGTTGCCCAGGATTTCTGTCGCCTTGGCTACAAATTGGAAATTCTCATGCCCCCTTCTCAGGTGTGATAATTTGCTAGAGTAGCTCACAGAACCCATGAAAACAGCTTATTTACTATGTTCCCAGATTTGTCTAAAAGGATATAACTCAAGAACAACCAGATGGAAGAGACATTGGACAAGGTATGGGAGAAGGGATACTGAACTTTTATGCCCTCTCTGGGTGCACTACCTTCCCAGCACCTCATTGTCTTCAGCAACTCAGAAGCACTCTGAAGTTTGTCTTTTGGGTTTTTATGGTGGCTTCCTTATGTAAGCATAATTTATTAAATCGTTGGCTATTAGTGATTAACTCAACCTTAAACCCCTTTCCCGTTACCTATAGGTCATGGGAGTTGGACTGAAAGTTCCAACTCTAATTACATGGTTGTTTTACCTCTACCAGCCCCAGCCACTGGCCATCTTATTAGCATATAAAAATATACTTCACAGATTCCAAGGATTTTAGAATTTACTTGCCAGCAAACAAGGGCAGAAACCAAATATGTACTTTTTTTTTTTTTTTTTGAGTTGGAGTTTCACTCCATCACTCAGGCTGGAGTGCAGTGACATGCTCATGGCCACCCCAATGTTGACCTGCTGGGCTCCAGCATCCTTCCGCCTCAGGTTTCCAAGTAGCTGGAACTTCAGGTGCATGCTACCGCACTTGGCTAATTTTTTGGTTTATTGTAGAGACAAGGGCTCACCATGTTGCCTAGGCTGGTCTCAAACCCCTGGGCTCATGTAATCCTTTCGTCTTGGCCTCCCAAAGTGCTGGAATTACAGACTTGAGGCACTGCACCCAGCCAATATGTACTATTTATTATGTTGTACTATAAAAGTGATAACATTTATGTGAATTCTTTTTTTTTTTTTTTTTTTTGAGTTGGAGTCTCACTCTGTCACCCAGACTGGAGTGCAGTGACTGCTCCCGGCTGCCGTAACCTCGACCTGCTGGGCTCTGGCGATCCTTCCGCCTCAGCCTTCCAAGTAGCTGGAACTACAGGCATGCACTACCACACCTGGCTCATTTTTAAAAATTTATTGTAGAGATGAGGTCTTGCCAAGTTGCCCAGGCAGGTCTCAAACCCGCAGGCTCAGGCAATCCACTCACCTCAGCCTCCCAAAGGCGCGGGATTACAGGCTTATATGAATTCTTATTTTGAATTATTTTGAATAGTCATTCTTCTGTAACCATGTGTTAAAAAGTTTCTCTTGGCCAGGTGCAGTGACTCACGCCTGTAATCCCAGCACTTTAGGAGGCCAAGGCATGAGGATTGCCTGAGCCCAGGGGTTCGAGAACAGCCTAGGAAACATGGCAAGACCTCATCTCTACAATTAAAAAAAAAATTAGCTGAGTGTGGGCACACACCTGTAGTCCCAGCTACTTGGAGGGCTGAGGTGAAAGGATTGCATGAGCCCGGCAAGTCAAGGCTGCAGAAAACCTTTTCTTTAGTCATCTATCTTAACCTAAATTGAGTGACAGATAGAGATCAATGCTCCAAAGCAACGAGTTTATTTGGGAACAGCAGAGGACTGCAGTCTGGGACATGCATTCTATGATGGATCATAGGCATATCAGAGGGGGTTAGGACAAAAGGGAGATTTTTAAAGATAAAGAGGTCTACATAAACTGCTTTGAAACAAAGTGCATGGATCACAGAAGCCCTTTGTAAGAGTTGGCATTTGTTAACTGGTGGAGACAGTGGTTCTAGTTTAGTGTCCTTGTGCGGGTAGCTTATCAGGAATACTGCATTTTTGAGAAATGTTTTTGCAGAAAGTCCTATTGCTGGTCTGTGTGCAGAAATGTCTTGTGATGAGTCCTACTACAAGCATTTGTGTACGAGAGCCTCTCCTTTATGACCTCCTGACTCTATTTTGTTAGTTTTGACATAAGTGTCTCCATTTGGTACTGACAAATTTCACGGCACTCAAGTACAGTTTCTTTACTGCTTCTCCTCTATACATTAGATAATACACAGCATTCTGCAGCTCAACTAATACTAATATATCTTGGATATCATAGAATATTTTAAAACAACATGTAAATACATGACTTTTGATACTCAGGAGCAATTTTTTAAAATTCAAGACAATATAAATTGTATTATATTAGATCTTTCAGTAAGTTTCAGTATAAGCTGAAAAATGGACTTCTTTCCTAATGGAGTTATTAGAAAGGAATCAAATCATTTTGACTTTCCATCATTTTAACTGAGTACCAAGCAGAAAGAAATCAGAAGTGTTTTCTCTTTACCTTCTGGAAGTGCCTTTAGACAGCTGTTAATCAAGAGAGAAACTTATAAGAATAATAGGTCATACATTTTATTTTTCACACAGTGTAAGGCAGCAGTAGCACAGAAACCCCTAAATATAGGAAAATGAACACACAGGGAGTCCTGCACCATCTAACTTAGTGTGTTAGGAGAAATTGTATAGATATACATCATAATGTTTTGAAATTGTGTCTGTTTTTGTGCCATCTCTCACTGGTCTCCGGATACCCCTGCTTACTCTGCCTATACTATTGTTTTCTTCTAAATAGCGCACATTCTCCCTTAGAGCTGGCTGCTTATTCTAAAGATAGCTCTAGAAAACAGGTACAGTCAAATGTCATATAATAAAAAGCAGTTACAACTAAGGAAGTATTTTGAAACTTCAGCAACTGGAAAGCTAATTTAATTTTTTTTAAGCAGCAAGTGCCAAAAAAGCTAATTTAATTTTGTTTTTGTTGGTTTTTTTTGAGTTGGAGTCTCACTCTGTCGCTCAGACTGGAGTGCAGTGGCCGCTCCCAGCCACCGCAGCCTTGACCTTCTGGGGCTCTGGCGATCCTTCCGCCTCAGCCTTCCAAGTAGCTGGAACTACATGCGTGCACTACCACGCCCGGCTGATTTTTTATTTATTGTAGAGATGAGGTCTCGCCAAGTTGCCCAGGCGGTTCTCGAACCCGCAGGCTCAGGCAATCCACTCACCTCAGCCTCCCAAAGGCGCAGGATTACAGGCTGAGCCACTGAGCCCGGCTAAGCTAATTTAATTTTAACAGTTTTTTTCTACCAACAGGCTACTTAATTAGCCCTTATCCCTGTTCTAAGCAAGCACTGTTAATGTCTTTGGGTTAATGTTTACAGATAGTATGCCTACTTTTCTGATTGCAGCTACTGGAAAGTAAGAGACAATAGCTATAATGCTGCTTAAAATATATAAAGTGAAGAACAATTTAGATACAGTGAGAAACTATTAAGATTCTTAGAAGTATGAGAATTACTCCCCAAAAGGCCTCAGAATTTATTTATGAAAATTATTTATTTATTCTTACATCTTTAAACTTCAGTCACCTTCAAAGTACTCTCCACTTGATGCAATACACCTATTGAAACACTTTTTCCACTCAAAATGGTTTTTGAATTCATCCCTTTTGATACTTTTTTTTTTTTTTTAAGTTGGATCCTCATTCTGTCGCCCAGGCTGGAGTGCAGTGGCACACTCACGGCCACCGCAGCATCGACCTGCTGGTCTCCCGCTTCAAGCTTCCGAGTAGCCAGAGCTACAGGCATGTGCTACCAAGCCTGGCTAATTTTTTATTTTATTTTATTGTAGAGATGAGGTCCCGCCAAGTTGCCTGGGCTGGTCTCAAACCCGTGGGCTGGGACAGTTCACTCGCCTCAGTCTCCCTAAGTACTGGGATTACAGGCTGAGCCACCAAGCCCAGCCAATTTTGATGCCTTTTAATGCTTCTGCCATTTTGTTTTGTTTTGTTTCACCTCTTCCACATCAGGAAAATGTTTCCCTTTGAGGACTTTTTTCACTGGGGAAACAAAAAAAGTCCCTTGGAGCGAGATCAGGTGAATAGGAAGGGTAGAGCATAGGGGTCATACTGTTTTTGGTCAAAAACTACTGAACACTGCACAGTGTGGGGTAAGTACACTCATAAATCACCCATCAAAATGGGTAAATGCATTGAAAGAATCTCAAAAAAAATTTTTTTCACTGAAACTGAATGCAGCCTCTCTCAACAATGCTGGCTGGTACACACTGATGTGAATGGGTTCCTAGAACACTTATCTAGCTGGTGATGCCTGTACTGCAAAGGACTTGCCCTCCAATAAATAATTCTGGGGTGACTTTTTTTGGTCCCTTCTTATAGGATAAAGGCCAACAGCAGTCTAAAATTTAAAAATGTTTATTTCTGTCCTTCATTTAGCATTTTGTGTATCTTATATTTTATTCTTTCGTGTAAAACACCAACAGCTAGAATTTTTATGCTTATATTCACTATGATTTTTATGACTACATCAATACTTTTATAGTCAAATTCAATGAAGATTTTTTACTTTGTAAAAAGATTACTCTATTTTTTGTATTTTTAAATTACTTTATTTTAAAAATGAAGTCTATAATTGAGGGTTAGGTACATATGTGGTCATCGTACAGGTAAAGTGTGGGTATCCTTATTGATGTTCTGTGCCCTCCCCAGCAGTGAGCCACTACTGCCATTCTCTTTCTTACAGTATTATGATAAATGTTCAGGGTCCACTTATGAGTGAATACATGTGGCACTCAGATCTTTGTTTCTATAATTAATCACTGAGTATTATAGACTCTAATTCCATCCAGGTTACTGTGAAGTTCATAATTTTTTTATAGCTGCATAATATTCCATTGTATAAATGTACCACATTTTCTTTATCAAGTCCACTTTCATTGGGCAGCACAGTTGGGTCCATGTTTTTGCTATTGTGAATAGTGCTGCAATAAACATGCCTGTGCAGGTATCTTTTTTATAGAGTGATTTGAGATCCTCCAGGTATATTCCCAGAAGGGGGATTGCTGGGTCGTATGGAAGGTTGATTTTCAGGTTTTTTAGAAATTGCCACACTGTTTTCCACAGAGGTAGTACTAGTTTACATTCCCACCAACAGTGTAGAAGTGTTCCCTTTTCCCCACATCCTCTCCGGCATCTGTTGTTTTTTGTGTTATTGATGATGGCCATCCTTACTGGAGTTAGGTGGTATCTTAGTATGGTTCTTTGATGATTAATGAGGCTGAGCATCTTTTCATGTATCTGTTGGTTGCTGTATATCTTTTTCTGATTTTTTGCCCAATTTTTATAGGGTCGTTTGTTTTGTTTTCCTTTTGGCATATTTAGTTCCTTGTAGATCCTGGATGTTAGGCCTTTGTCAAATTTACAGTTGGCAAATATTTTTTTCCCATTCCGTGGGCTGTCTCCCCACTCTGTTGATGGTTTCTTTTGCTTTGCAGAAGCTTTTCAGTTTGATGAGGCCCCACTTGTCTATCTTATCTTTTATGGCATTCACTTTTGGAGAGTTGATCAGGAATTAGTTGCCTATTCTGATTTCCATAAGGATGTTTCCTACATTTTCTTCTAGGATTCTTATAGTTTGAGGTTTTACATTTCGGTCTTTGATCCATTTAGAGTTGATTTTTGTGTATGGTGATAGGTAGAGGTCCTATTTCAGTCTTCTGCATGTGATCAGCCAGTTTTCCCAGCACCATTTGCTAAATAGGTTCTTCTCTCCCCAGTGGTTATTGGTGGAGTCCTTGTCGAAGATGAATTGGTTGAGAAATTGAGGTTTTGCTTCTGGAATCTCTATCCTGTTCTTGTACCAATACCAGGCTGTTTTGATTATTGTAGCTTTATAGTAGAGTTTGAAGTCTGGAAGTGTGATACTTCCTGCTTTGCTTCTTTTGCTAGGGATTGTTTTGGTTATTTGTGGTCTTTTATGTTTCCATATGAATTTCTGTATTGTCATTTACAGGTCTGAGAAGAATGATGTTGGTAATTTAATGGGTGCTGCATTAAATCTGTAGATTGCCTTTGGTAGGATGGACATCTTAACAACGTTAATTCTTCCCATCCTTGAGCATGGAATAGTTTTTCCTTTATGTCTTCTTGTATTTCTTTGAGCAGTGTTTTGTAGTTTTCATTGTAAAGGTCTTTCACTTCTTTGCTTAGGAAAATGCTGTGGTATTTTTTTTGTGGCCATTGTGAATAGGATTGTACTTTTTATTTGGGTTTCTGTCTGTTTATTGCTGGTATATAGGAATGTGACTGTCTTTTGTGCATTTCTTTTATACCCTGAGACTTTGCCAAAGTCCTTTATCAGTACAAGGAGGTTTTTGACAGATTCTCTTGGGTTTTCAAGGTATAGGATCACATATCTGCAAAAAAGAATAACTTCCTCTTTTTCCTATTTTGATACTCTTGATTTCCTTCTTTTGTCTAATTGCTCTAGCTATGACTTTGACACAATGTTGAACAAGAGGGGTGAGAATGGGCATCCTTGTCTTGCTCCAGTTTTCAGGAGAAATGCTTCCGATTTCTGTCCATTTAGCAGTATTTCTGTCTATTTAGTAGTATGTTGGCTATGGGTTTATCATAGATGACTCTTATTATTTTGAGGTATGTTCTATTTATGCTTAGGTGTTCAAGGGTTTTTACCAAGAAAGGATGCTGGATTTTATCAAAAGCTTTTCTGCATCTAATGATATAATCATGTGATTTCTATTTTTATATCAGTTGAAGTATTTAATTACATTTTTGATGCTCCTTAAAAAAAACTGCCTATTTGCAGAATAAAACTGGAAATATAACTCTTGTGACCCCTAATGCTAGAAAAATCACGTTTTAAATCACAGCATTGAATGGAGATGGGGGGAAAAAATCCTCCTGTGGACACATAACCTCAATGTAGCACATACAAAGGCTTGCAACCCATAATCACACTTTCTGTAAAGTCTGAAAAATTTTATGCTAAGAATTAGTTGAAAGTTTTCCTAGACTTAATCCCCTAAGCCTAGAGCACCCAATAGAAGTAAACTCAAAACTCTGTCTAGATAAATCCAGGCCTTATCCTAGGCCTTAAATAATTTTCACAAACATTTCAAGGGAAATAATAGCTCACAGTCAAAATTACAAAGCACTCAAGGAAAGAAGTCACCATGAGTGAAAGTCTGCAGAAACTAAAGATAGCAGGTTTCTGTGTTTTAAGAAATAAAAGACTTGAAAGTATAAGTAAAAAAACAAGCTGATCAGAAAAATAATCAAGCCATGGGAGGCTGAGGTGGGAGGACCGCTTGGAGCCAGGAGTTTGAGGCCAGTCTGGCTAACATGTCTGGACTTTGTTTGTACAAAAAATTTTTTAAAAGATTAATCAGATGTGGCGGTGCATGCCTGTAGTCCTAGCTATTCAGGAGGCCGAGGCGGGAAAATTGCTTGAGCCCACGAGTTCAAGGCTGCAGTGAGCTATAATCACGTTGCTGCCTTCCAGCCTAGGTGACGGAGTGAGACCTCATCTCTCTAAAAACAAACAGAAAATAATAATAAAACCACACTTTCAGAAATCAGAAATACAAACTCAGTGAATCAGTTAGTCTAAGATCAAAATAAATCCAGCTGAGAAGAATACTAGTAAAGTGGAATACGAATCTGAAGAAAAGTTCTCCATAATGCAACACAGAGTAGCAAGGTTTGAAAAATTAAGAGAACTGGAAGATATAGAGAGGGTGTCTAACATCTAATAAGAGTTTTAGAAGGAGAGGGGAAACAATGAGTAGGAGGCATATTTGACAGTATAAGGGCTGAGTATTGGTGATACATACATATAGTATATAGGTGATATATATATGATTAATTTTATGAGAAACTGCCAGGCGGGGTGCGGTGGCTCAAGCCTGTAATCCCAGCACCTTGGGAGGCCGAGATGAGGGGACTGACTGAGCCCACAGGTTCGAGAACAGCCTGGGCTACATGATGCAGCCTTGTCTCTACAATAAATCAAAAAATTAGCTGGGCCTGGTGGCGTGTGCCTTTAGTTCCAGCTACTTGGAAGACTGAGGTGGAAGTATCACCTGAGCCCAGCAGGTCGAAGCTGCAGTGGCTGTGAGCATGCCACTGCACTGCAGCCTGAGCATCTCCCTTTTAAAAATGACATTTATGTAATGACTTGTTAGCCAGCAAATGTCTTTGGCCACATGCTGAAGAACAAATAATAATGATCACTTAAACTTGATAATACATCAAATATAACCTAGTTTGTTTTTATTATTATATATTCAAACTAGAAGAATATTAATCTTTCCAAAAAAGAAGAGAATTATTATCAACTTTTAATTATTATGAGAAAGAGATGTCATTTAGGTGAGTTAAATTCATATTATACCTAGCTGACCTTATTTCCCCTTTTTTATCATTCTACTATTATATATTGCATGTTAGTGACTGGCTTGGTATATATTTACAGATCTGAATTTGTTTCTGTAGAAATGTAATTGCTTAACAATCAATTACATATAGATTTACCTTCATCTGGGCACTCACAGCAGTTTAAGTATGGTAACTGATAATGAGCAAAGAATGTCTGGGCCGCAGTCCGAGCTTTGCCAATAGCAAATGTGATCTTTTTTTTTGAGTTGGAGTCTCACTCTGTCGCCAAGACTGGAGTGCAGTGGCCGCTCCCGGCCACTGCAGCCTCGACCTGCTGGGCTCCGGCGATCCTTCCACCTCAGCCTTCCAAGTAGCCGGAACTACAGGCATGTGCTACCATGCCCTGCTTATTTTTTGATTTATTGTAGAGATTAGGTCTCGCTGCTCAGGCGGATCTCAAACCCGCGGGCTCAGGCAATCCACTCACCTCAGCCTCCCAAAGGCGCAGGATTACAGGCTGATCCACTGAGCCCGGCTTTTTTTTTTTTTTTTTAACTATTTCTTTTTGGTCTCCCTCTTTTTCAAGTTGGAGACTCTGTCACCCAGGCTGGATTGCAGTGGTACGCTCAGGGGCACTGCAGCCTCCACCTGCTAGGCTCAAATAATCCTTCTGCCTCAGCCTTCCAAGTAGCTGAAACTATAGGTATGTGCTATCACACATGGCTAATTTTTTTTTTTTTTATTGTAGAGATGAGGACTTCCCAAGTTGCCCAGGCTGTTCTCAAACCTGTGGGCTCAGTCAGTCCCCTCATCTCGGCCTCCCAAGGTGCTGGGATTACAGGCTTGAGCCACCGCACCCCGCCTGGCAGTTTCTCATAAAATTAATCATATATATATCACCTATATACTATATGTATGTATCACCAATACTCAGCCCTTATACTGTCAAATATGCCTCCTACTCATTGTTTCCCCTCTCCTTCTAAAACTCTTATTAGATGTTAGACACCCTCTCTATATCTTCCAGTTCTCTTAATTTTTCAAACCTTGCTACTCTGTGTTGCATTATGGAGAACTTTTCTTCAGATTCGTATTCCACTTTACTAGTATTCTTCTCAGCTGGATTTATTTTGATCTTAGACTAACTGATTCACTGAGTTTGTATTTCTGATTTCTGAAAGTGTGGTTTTATTATTATTTTCTGTTTGTTTTTAGAGAGATGAGGTCTCACTCCGTCACCTAGGCTGGAAGGCAGCAACGTGATTATAGCTCACTGCAGCCTTGAACTCGTGGGCTCAAGCAATTTTCCCTCCTCGGCCTCCTGAATAGCTAGGACTACAGGCATGCACCGCCACATCTGATTAATCTTTTAAAAAATTTTTTGTACAAACAAAGTCCAGACATGTTAGCCAGACTGGCCTCAAACTCCTGGCTCCAAGCGGTCCTCCCACCTCAGCC
>NW_007247202.1:0-29272 GCF_000164805.1 Carlito syrichta
AAAAAGCTGAAGCACCCAAGGAAAACAAAAAGGGAGCAGAGAAATGCAGACTCAGAAAAAAAAAAAAGGCATTTGATGACTCCGAGTAGAGCAATGATTTGTTCTTGAGATTCAGATAGAGTTGAAAAGAGGTTCTTCAGAAGGGGGTCAAGTCCCTGACACATTTAAAAGCATGTACACCCTCCTTGGCTGGGCGCCCTCCTCCATGGGGGTGGCCTCTATGCAGGGAGAACTAGACCCTGGTTCTCAGAAGCTCGTGTTTCCTCTCAGTCGGGGATACTGTTTAGCTCACGATGGGAATTTTGTTCCCATCAGCATCGGTTTTCAAAATTCCTCGTACTGATACAAAGTCCAAAGGGAAGAAAAGTCCCTTTGGGATATTTATGTCACTAGTCACCCGTCTCTTCCTGACTCTCCTGGGAATCTCATCACGCACAGAGATCCCATTGACTCCAGTGCTCCTGTCACAGCCAGATTCAAGAATGGAAAAGATGAGCCGGAGTCAGTTTCATGTCAACTCATCAGCTAAGTTCTGCTGCAGTCAGGGGTCAGAGCAGCTTAGCATTAAATAGAGGCAGAAACAAAAGAGCCTGCTGTTCTCATACTCGGGGATTTCTAGCATTCTGATTGCAAATGGATCCAATAATTTACATGCAGACTATTGAGTGGGGGATGAATGTACAGCAGAACTCTACAGTGGCCTTTTGAACAAGCAGTTAAGGCTGTTTTTGTGGTTACTATAAACATGTGTGACTAAAGGAAGTGCTGGTGTCCAAAGCTTTGCCAGTTTTGTTTTATTTTATTTGAGTACTACAACAGACAAGGTAGGGATAGAATTTAAGAAACTTCATTCACACCTGCACATCCAAACTCTTTCCAGAGTTTTGAAAGACTTATCTGAATTAAAGATTCCAGACAGATGCAGGGGTTCATGCCTGTAATCCCAGCACTTTGAGAGGCCAAAGCGGGAGGACTGCCTAAGTCCAGAAGTCGGAGATCAGCCTGGGCAACATAGCAAGGCCTGTCGCTACAAAAATTAAAAAAAAATTAGCCGGGTGTGGTGGCATGCACCTATAGTTCCAACTACTTGAGAAGCTGAGGTAGAAGGATCCGAGGCTGTGGTAAGTTATAATCATGTGACTGCACTACAGCTTGGGAAACATAGTGAGATCCCCAACTAAAATATAAATAAATAGATACATATCCAACAACAACAACAAAATTATGATTTTTTGGTTAACTTACACTAAAGCCTCTCTGTAGAATATCATTCCCTCTCTCAGGAAGAGGAAGGAGAATTGACCATGGCTAGGTTATTGGAAATTTGTTCTTTGGAAGCATGAGTCTTTCTGTGCTATTTGCAAATAACTCATAAGGTTTTGCTTAATTCACTCATTCATTCACCCTTCTTGTTCATTTGATGAACATCTGTTAAGTTCCTTCCCTGTACCAGGCACTGAGCTAGGCACAGAATACATAAAAATAAGTAAGATGGATTCTGACCCATGAAAGGCATGGTAAGTAACTGTGTCTCTCCCACTGAATGCAGCTATAAAACCTAGACAGAATACATTGAACAGGTATTTAAATGCCATGAAAAGTAAATCATAGCAGGTGGGGACTGGAGAGAGAACCAAAATTTGATGTACCATTGAAGTGATAGTGAGCCTCTAACTTTTTTCCCTCTGGTATTCCCTGGCCTGGACTCAGATGCCCAAAATTGAGACGTGAACATTATCAAGAACAGAGAGAGAGAGCATCGGGAGAGACCTCTAGTCCTGACATGAGGAGTGAGGAAGGGGTCTCCTACACTCCCCATTTTCTTTCTTCTTTTCCTTTTCTTTTTCTCTTTTAGAGACAGACTCTCTCTCTGTTGCCTCGGCTGGAGTGCAATGGTACCATCATAGCTCACTGGAACCTCGAACTCCTGGCTTCAAAGGATTCTCCTATCGGCCTCCTGAATAGCTAGGACTATTGGTTTGTGCCACTAGGTCCGGTTAATTAAAAAAAAAAAATGTTTGTAAGGATATGATCTCACTTTGTTACCCAGGCTGGTTTTGAACTCCTGGGCTCAATCTTCTTTTTCTTTATTTTCTTATTTCTCACACAACCCAACCTGTGATGGTCCACAGGCACCTCAAACTCGCAAGAAGAGAAACCTCTCTGATTGGAAGAACTGTGGTCCCCAAGGCCGCACAAATGCCTGTTGTTTTTTCTCTATCTTCCCACCACTTGGTAATAAAGAGTCTGGCTCTGTTTTCCATGTTGGGTTGTGGGCGGACTTCAAACCTCACCACTCTCCTTCCCTTTTGCCCACACCTGGGCAAGCGGATGTTCCCACAGCACTGGAGGAAGGTCCAATCATGTCAGCTGCAGCCCACATGGGGGAACTCTCACCCTGGCCTCACTCCCAGCCACGACAAATACCAAGCCGGTCTCTTTTTTCAGTCTCTCAAGCCATTTTCAGATCAGCTTGAGAGCTCTCCCTCTTTCTCCAGAAAGCTTCATCATGTGAGTGACAAACCTTCTCATGCCCTCTTTCTGAACGTGTGACATCATCGACTTCAAAATACCAACTACATTTGGAGTCAGAGGGTGGGTCCATCTTGTTTTGGTTGTGACCACAACAGCTCCAGACATGGGTCCAGTTATGGGCAATGCAGAGCAGATTAGGACCAAAAAAAGACACTTTGGGGAACTAGAAAGTTCCATGGAGATCTCAGCAAGATGGGAAAGTTACCTCATCAAGTTTAAGAACGTGTGTGTGTGTGTGTGTGTGTGTGTGTGTGTGTGTGTGTGGTGTGTGTTTGTTCCCAAAGTGCACATGCGTGAATCTGACCATTATAAAGGGCATCCTAGATATCTTGAGCACTGAATTGTGGGAGAGACTTTTGCCCAGGTGCCAGACTGGTCACTAGGTGGCACATACATTGGCTACATCCGAACAGCGCTGGAAAGGCTTTGCAAACAGAACTGACAAGTAAACCACAAACTACTGAAGGTTGGTTGGAACCTGGAGCTTGAAACCAACTGGGTTGTTTGCCTGCTAAAACAAAAAATGTCAGCAGTCCATCAGATTTAATTAAATAAGACCCAGAGTCTTTTAAGATAACATTCGAAATGTCCAGGATGTACACCAAAATTATTCAGCGTCCAAAGAATGAGGAAAATATCAACCCTAATACATGCACATGTTAAAATTCATAAACTATTAGCCAGGCATGGTAGTGCGCCTGTGTAGTTCCAGATACTTGGAAGGCTGAGGCGGAAGGATCGCCGGAGCCCAGCAGGTCGAGGCTGCGGTGACTGTGAGCGTGCCACTGCACTCCAGCCTGGGCGACAGAGTGAGATTCCAACTCAAAAGAAAAAAAAACCATAAACTATACACCCAAAAAGTCAGTTTTACTCTATGTTAATTTTTTTCTGAGTTGGAGTGTCACTCCATCCCCTAGGCTGGAGTGCAGTGGCATGCTCACAACCACCCCAGTGCCATCCCGCTGGGCTCAGGCAATCCTTCCACTTCAGCCTGCCTAGCAGCCGGAACTACAGGCGCGCACCACCATGCCCAGCTAATTGTTTGATTTATTGTAGAGAGGAGATCTTGCCAAGTTTTCCAGACTGTTCTTGAACATATGGGCTCAGGCAATTCCCTCACCTCGGTCTTCTAAAGTGCTGGGATTACAGGCTTGAGCCATCACACCCAGTCATTCTATGTTAATTTAAAAACATAAAAATACAGACGACGCCTTTTGCTTACGGGAAGTACATGATCTAGGGAAGGAGACAGAGTCATACATGAATAGTGGCATAATATTTCATGCTCTGTGATGATAGAGACAGGGACAGGACAATGTGGGAGTGCAGACAGGTACCTCACCCAGTCTGGGGGTGGGGATCAGGAGATTGGAATCAGCTTCCAGGAAGAACAGCTGCTGAGTTATGTCTGAAAGAATAAGTAGATGAGGAGAGGTTAGGTAAAGTAGAAGGTATTCACACCTAAGTAAGGGGCAACCTGAACAAAGGTATCAGACTACGCAGGTGTGAGGAAATAGAAATGGTTCTGTTTTGTTGGGGTACTAGCTGCCAGGTAGAGGTGGCACAATAGGATGGTGAAAAGCCCAGGACCAGGCCTTGGAAGGCTTCAAATACCAACAGGGTCCTGCTCTGTTGCCCAGGTTGGAGTGCAGTGGTGCAATCATAGCTCACTGTAACTGTGAATTCCTGGGCTCAAGCAATCCTTTTAAATTTTTAGAGACAAGGTCTCACTATGTTGTTCTGGCTAGTTTCAAACTCTTGGGAATCTTCGTCCCACCTCGACCTCCCAAAGCACTGGGATTATAGGCGTGAGCCACTACTCTCAACCTCAAATACTATTTTATACCACACTTCACCTTAGAGGTCATTCTATCAGGAATCTGATCCTTGTTCTGTCAACATTAACACAATGGTCATGATGAAATCACGGTCCCTCTTTGGGCCTTGACTTCTTGTGGCAGAAACTATTGGTTGCACAAGGTATCTGTTTGGTCTTCTCTGTTTCCCAGCCTCCCACGCAGTGGGTTGGCTGTGTGATCAATCCTACCCATGAATGTGAGTGGAAAAGACATGTCGCACTCTGGCCTTAGATGTCTGAAGTATGAGGATGCCTGTCCAAAGGTCTTTCCCGTTCACATTGACCTTAGAGGCCATGTGTTGAAGGGCCATGAGACAAGATGGTAGGCACCTGGGTCACAAAGTCATCTCTTGGAAGAAAGTACCTGGTCAGAGACTAGGAAGGAATTTGCACAAATGTGCAAGAAACCGTACTTGTGCTAAGCCCCTGAGATTTCATAGTTTGTTTGGTAATTCACCATCTATCATACAGCCTCTTTGAAGAACAGCTTTTCCTTCTCTTTATCAAGAGCCTCTCTCTGAAGTCTTTTCCAGCTCCACAAATCTAACTGAATCCAGAGATGGCCTCTTGGGAGGGATCCTGCCCATGTTCTTCCTCTCCAGGATACTTCTGTCTCTCACTTTGGAGAAGGATCATGAAGCCAGAGACATGTGGGATGGAATAGGCTTTCTAGGATCACATAGTTTGCCTTCATTTCTAGGGCCTGAGCCACATTGATAACAGCCCGGCTGAGTGGTGGACCAGGGTCTGGCCAAAAATCCCCAGTAAGTGGAAACGTGTTACTCTGAATATACAAAAGTTCTTCCCCCTACAGCCTAAATAAAGGCACTGCACTGCTTGTGTTAGTCAGTTTTGCATTCCTATAAAGAAATACCTGAGGGTGAGTAATTTATAAAGAAAAAATATTTATTTTGGCTCACAGTTCTGTATGGCACTGGCACCTGCTTCTGTTAAGACCTCAGGAAACTCACAAGGCCTCAGGAAGCTCGTGGCAGAAAATGGAGAGGGAGAAGACTGTCATATAGCAAGAACGGGAAGACTAGAAAGAGAGTGAAGGAGGTGCCAGGCTCTTTGAAACAACCCACCCTCCGGCGGAATAATAGAGTGAGAACCCACTCATTACCCCAAGCCATTCACGAGGCACCCGCCCTCATGACTCAGACACCTTCTATGAGGCTCCACCTCCAACTCTGGAGACCACATTTCAGCATGAGACTTGGAGGAAACAACATCCAAACTATATTATCACCCATAACTACTAATCCTCATGGACTGTGCCTAAGGCCTCCCTATTTTATCTTTCAGATGAGTAGCAGAGATTCCATTGAAATGAATGAGTCCCTGAACCTGAACCTTTTTCCAATCCCTTCCCATTACGGCAAGAAGTTTCTTTTCTTTGTTGTTTTGTTTTGTTTTTCACAATGATGCACTTTTTTGATAAAGTTGTATGGCCTGTGTGTGACAGTTCAGAAATTATTATCCTTATATCCATCAACTCTGTGTGCCCACTAGCAGAGAGCTCTTTCTTCTACAGGATCTCATAAGTAAAGGCAAAAGCAAGGTTTGATGATAAGCTGCAGCAGTATCACTGTTCAAATCTTTGGAAGCTTGAAGTCTATCTATACATCCATGGGGAATCTCTGAGACCACAGATATCTTTAAAAGGTCAATACAATGAAACAGGAAAACAGAAATGGATATCCTAATGAGGCTGGAAAGTTTTAACATGCAAGCTTTTTATAGTGAGCAGCTCTGTTTTTGGTGCAAAGGCTGTTCTGATCATAATGCTGGATCGAATACAAACTAGAAAAGGAAAAACTGAAGTTTGATGCATTAAAATTTAAAACTTTTGCTCTGAAAAAGATTCTGCTGACATGCCAGGTGTGGTGGCTCATGCTTAAAATCCCAGCACTTTAAGAGGCTGAGGTTAGAGAACTGCTTGAGCTCAGTCAGGAGTTCGAGACCAGCCTGGACAATATAGTGAGACCTCATCTCTACAAAAAGTAAAAAATAAAATTACTTAGGCATAGTAGCATTCATCTATTGTCCCACCTACTCTCGAGGCTGAGGCAGAAGGATCACCCGAGTCCAAGAGGTCGAGGCTGTGGTGAGCTGTGATCATGCCACTGTGCTCTAGCCTGGGTGACAAAGTGAGACCCTGACTCAAAAAAAAAAAAAAGACTCTGCTGACAGCATGAAATTGCAAGTTATAGATTGGAAGAAAATATTGGCAAACCACATATGTGACAAAGAACTAGTATCTAGACTATATCAAGAACTCCCAAAATTCAACAGTAAGCAAAGAAATAATCCAATTGGAAGATGGATACAAGACATGAAGAGACAGTTCACTGAATAGTGGCAAATAAGTCCTTGAAAAAATGTTCAATCTCCCTAGCCATTAGGAAATTGCAGATTAAAACCATGGTGTAATATCACTACACTCCTAGCAGAAGGGCTAAAATATAAAATAGTGACCATGCCAAATGCTAGCAAGGATGCAGAGAAACTGGATCTCTCATGCATTGCCGGCAGGTTGTAAAATAGTGTCGCTACTCTGGAAAACAGTTTGTCAGTTTCTTAAGAAATTACACATGCACTTACCATGCCGTTCCACTCCTGGGCATCTATCCCAGAGAAATGAAAATGCATGTTCAAAAAAATATGTACACTAATGTTTATATCTCATTTATTCTTAACAGCCAAAACCTGGAAAGGATCAGATGGTTAAACTGGTAGATCCATACTGTGGAATACCACTCCGTGAAAAGAAGATACTAACTATTGATACAGGCAACAACCTGGATGAATCTCCAGAGAATTATACTGAGTGAGAAAAGCCAGTCCCCAAAGGTTGCATCCTGTATGAGTACATTTATATAACATTCTTGAAAGGACCATATTATAGAAATGGAGAACAAAACTAGTGGTTGCCAGACTTAAGGAGGTGGTTGGAGTGGATAGAGAAGGGGGAGTGGTTATAAAAGAACCACAGGCGGGAGGGATCCTTGTGGAGATGCAAAGTGTTCAGCATCTTGACTGTAGCAATGGCAATATCCTGTGTGTGATATTATATTATAATTCTGGAAGCTGTTACCATCAGGGGAAACTGGATAAAGAATACCAAGAATCTCTCTATATTATTTCCCCAAACTCTGTGAATCTACAACTAGCTCAATATAAAAAGATTAATTTAAAAAACACTCCCCCACGCCTAGGCTGCACCCATACCAGTTAAATGACCGTGTCGGGGAGTAGAGGCCAGGCATCAGTATTTTTTAAAGATGCCCAGGTGATCCAATGGGCAACATATTTGGGAACCACTAAATTAGGCATCTCAGAAACCTCGGAGGAGATCTTTGAGAAAGCAAAAAAGTTTTCCTAAAGTTCTGTCCATAGAGACATCTTTGTAAAAGGAAGAACAGAGAAGACTCCTATTACATTTTGGCAGCAGGCCCAGTCGATATGCAGGAGAAGCCTTGGACGTCTCTTATTTGTCTGGAAGGCTTCTAGATGTGAAGCTTGGCTAATTGAAAATCTAAACCTAAAAGCCAACATACAAACTACTTTGATACTGGAATAATTTACCAAAAACGTTTTAACAAGTCATTTCATAAGTGATGGAATTTGCTGGCACAGTGGCTCCTATACTTTGGGAGGCTGATGCTGGAGGATCGCTTGAGCCCAGGAGTTTGAGACCAGCCTGAGCAACATAGTGAGACCTTGTCTCTACAAAAAATTTTAAAAATTAGCTGGGTGTGGCTGTGGGATGTAGCCTCAGCTACTTGGGGAAGGGGAAGGCTGAGGTGGGAGGGAGTATCACGTGAGCCCAGAGGTTGAGGCTGCGGTGAGCCATGATCCTGCCACTGCACTCCAGCCTGGGTGACAAAGTGAGACCTTGACTCAAAAAATAAATACATAAATAAAGCAATTTCTTCCTCTCCATCTTCATCCTAATACAGTAGCTCCCCTCTAATTCACAGTTTCACTTTCTGGGGTTTCAGTCAACTGTGGTCCAAAAATATTAACTGACAAGATTCTAGAAATAAACAATTCATGTTTTGAGTTGCGTGCCATTCTGAGCAGTGTGATGGAATCTCACACGATCCTACTCTAGCCCACTGGTGATGTGAACCATCCCTCTGTCCAGCGTGTCCATGCTGTGTGTATTGCTTCGGTTAGTCACTTGTAGCCCTTTCAGTTGTCAGAGCAAAAGAACATAGTAGACTGTAACAGGGCTTGATACCATGGAAGTTTCAGGCATCTACTGGGGGTCTTGGTATATATCCCCTGTGAATGGGGGGACATTGTCATCTTAAGTTTAGCCTGGAAGGTTAGACAAAAGCTGCTAGGTGTTCCAGAACCTGTGTAAGGAATTACAAGTGTGTTGCTCTGTCTTAAAAGTAACACCCCACCACACCTGGCTGGCATTTGAGACGGCTTTAATATTCCTTCCCCTCCTTTCCAAGAAGTTTCTTAGATCTCACTTAACCTTGTTGTAACAAGCAGCCTCTTAGACAAAACTATAAAAAGAAGGGAGGGAGAAAAAGGGACTGAATCTCTCCTCTAGTAAAACTTGTATCCAATTTGACCTCCACTGTGAGCACACCCCACTGCATTGCTGAGAGGATTTTTAGAAGGTTCCTGCATTGAATGTTTTCAAGTATTATCATGCTCTGTTTTTCAGCCTAAGCCTTCTCTTGGGACTTCTTCTTGTAAATTAAAAACATCGCTTAAAAGGCATTATCGGGGTAACATTGATGTAATGAGAAGAGGCGGCTTTATCAGATAAGATAATCTGTTTTTCCTCAAGGATACCATTTTTATTGCACTATTAGTTATTTGCTCAGAGAGACCCAAAGAAGACACACAGATTAACCCTACACATCAAGTCTTCTTTTTCTCCAAGTCAATTTTCTGTTTGATTTTTATACACCAAGAATCACAAGTACAGCAGCAGCTCCATGGAGACTCACAGAACAGGAAAGGTTGTACTATCATTAATTTTTCCTTCATTTGTTTCGAGTTGGGGTCTCACTCTGTTGCCCAGGGCTGGAGTACAGTGGCACGATCATGGCTCACCACAACCTTGACCTCCTGGGTTCAGGTGGTCCTTCCACCTCAGCCTCCCAAGTAGCTGGGACTACAGATGTGCACCACTACGCCTGGCTAGTTATTTTTTTACTTTTTGTAGAGACAAGGTCTCACTATGTTGCCCAGGCTGTTCTCAAACCCCTGGGCTAAGCATTCCTCTTGCTTCAGCCTCCCAAGGTGTGAGCCACCATGCCCAGCCTGTTTTTATTTTTTTTTAAATGTCTTTTGGGAAAGCCGAAGTTGTGTTGTCCATGTATGCTAGTGAATGCGTGCAAATCCATTTACCACAGAGAAGAACATAATTCTTTTACTATTAAGCAAAACCGAAGAGTGAAGTCTGATGTAACTGAAGACAGAGGCTCTTCTGGTTAAACACATGCAGTTATGTTGCATTAAATTCAGTTAAGAACAGCCGGTGAGAAACAGTTACACACAGAGATGACCTCTCATCCCATGATGTAAAGTTTCCACCCAGCAACATCTGGAGACTGCACAGCCCAGATGCTTTCAATAGAAGCCTCGGAGGCAGGAAACCTACTCAGCCTCTGCTCTCTGGGAACCCAGCTTGCTGAACTAATTCACTCACAGAACTTCAGCGTCAAGCACCCTTGCTTGGTTTCTACAAAGCTCAGAGCACTTTCCCCACCTAGTGCTTGGTTTGGGACCTTCCTGCCGTCCATGTTGTGGTCCCGTGGTTTCCTGCAAGCTGGCTCCCTCTCAGACTTCAGGTTTCAATTAAAATACTCTCCCTTCCCATTCCCCTCACTCCAGAGTTGGTCTCTGACTTGGCACCCAGTTTATTTCTAAGTCCTATCTAGGGCTTGACATCTAATAGATACATATCTGTGAAATGAATAAATGCTTCCTCCAGAAACTGACAAATTAATAAGTGTCTTCTCCAGCTAAAAAAGTAGAGATGACACCATTCCTTAGCAAAATTTTAGTGACAACACTGATCATATTAAAATAGCAAGCTGTGATCGCACCACTACATTCCGGGCTGGGTGACAGAGCAAGACCCCATCTAAAAAAAATCACATTTTAGTTAAACATGCACATGCATATGATAATCAAACACCTCGAATGTAATGGGGCAATTCCATTTTACAACTGATCCCTCCTCTGAATGCTTACCTGCATCTTTTTTTTTTTTTTTGATTTGGGGTCTCCCTCTGTTGCCTCGGCTGGAGTGCAGTGGCACAATTGTGGCTCACCACAGCTCAGCCTCCTGGGTTCAGATGATCCTTCCACGTCAGCCTCCCAAATAGCTGGGACTACAAGTTTACGCCACCATGCCCAGCTAATTTAATTCTTCTTCTTCTTATTTTTTAGAGCCATGATCTCGCTATGTTGTCTAGGCTGGTCTCGAACTCCTACCTTCAAGCAATCCTCCCACCTTAGCCTCTGAAAGTGCTGGGATTACAGGCGTGAATCACCATGCCCAGGCTGCTTATCTGCACCTACCATCTGTCCTATTCACAATTCAATAAGCACCTCTACTGCTTTATGAATCTTAACAACTACTTTGACTAGATTTTAAGCTTCTGGAGAGCAGATGCCACTCTTATAATAATGGTAAACACTGCCGAGTATTTTCTATGTGCCAGT
This sequence comes from Carlito syrichta, assembly GCF_000164805.1. Taxonomy (NCBI): domain Eukaryota; kingdom Metazoa; phylum Chordata; class Mammalia; order Primates; family Tarsiidae; genus Carlito; species Carlito syrichta. The sequence continues at coordinate 11,096 of NW_007247202.1, forward strand.
CACAATGTTATGTGTTTTCCTGTATTAATTATGTGATGGAGCCATGGCTTAACCCCAGGCAGAATGACTACAGGACCAGCACACACTTTTTTTTTTTTTAAACCTGGATGTGAAACTTCTTAGCTGTTTGCATGACCTTTGGCAAATTGCCTCAGTTTCCTCCTCTGTAAAACGGAGAGCGTAGTAGTATCTACCTCAAGAGCTATTGTGAAGATTAAGACAGTTGAAATTTGCAAAACGCTTGGGACAGTTCCTAGTACACAATAGGTACTCATTAAATGTTTGTTGGTTGTTGTTGTAGTCATTATCGCTTACAGGAAAGTCCCCTGTCCTGGGAAACCCTGGTTTTAGGATGGAAATTCCTATGTCCTTGGCAAAAGTTCAGAATGGGTCCAGATGGCAAGCCTAGGACAGGGAGTCAGCCCAGTGGCCCGGAGATCACTCTCCACTGCCCCTGACTCTTTCAGAGCCCACTTCAAAATACCCCATTATAAATATCCTGTAATTGGCATTTTATTCCCTGCCACTACATTTCAGGAAAATGTACTCCTTAGCCAACAAGGTGTAGCGCAGAAATCGCACACTTTAGAAAATACATTCTTCTACGTAGACACCAACATTACGTTTTCCCGTTTCCGGTTAAGTTTTGTAACCATCGCGTCTTCCCAAGATCACAACTATTTGGTGTCTGTAAATATCCCGATGAAACGCCTACCTGAATGAAACGCTGGCATCTAGCGCCCCCTGCTGCCTCTTCAAAGGAAAGGCAGGAATGAGAAAAGCTTGTGGCGTTTTTTACTTTTTTAAATGGAAATCGGTATAAATGTACTAAACTTGCAATCATATTTAAGTTTTATTTTTCGTTGAGCTCACTTTTTGACCTTTGACTGTTCTCCTTGATGTTGCAGAAATTAATTTTTGCTTAATTATATTTTTTCACTTATATTTGCTTTATTTGAATTTCCTTTTGGCTGTTGGCTTTGGGGATCTGACTTTTTGTCTTATTCTTGGGCTTTCTTTCACTTTCTCCTTTCCTCCCTTCCTCCATCCTCCCTCCTTCCCTCGGTGGTCGGAGGATACACACCGGGCTCTAGGCCGCAGGCGAGGACGCGCAACCCCTGCCCGGGACGCGCAATCCCCCACGCCGTGAGACCCTTACACAAACCCCACAGAGCGCGCGCCGTCACGACCAATGGGACGCCGGTGCGCCGCGGAGTCTCAGGGAAATTAGCCAATGAGCATGCGCTTCGAGTGAAGTGGGCCCGCCCCCCCCCTCCCGCCCCCCTCAACTCGAGCCCTATAAAGTCCGGCCGCCGACTCTGACACTGAGCGAGAGGGGTGTGCCGGCGGGGTGGGTGGGGCGAAGGAGCTCCGCTGCGTGGACTGCACTGAGAGAGACGGCCGGGCCCGCGGGTGAGAGCGAGGGACCCCCTGGAGACGCCGGGCGCCGAAAGAACCGGCTCAAGCCCTCCCCGGAGGCGGGGTCAGGCCGGGGCCTCCCTTCTTGTTTCCTCCCTCCGTCCTCCCTGCTTCCTTTTCTTCCTGCCTCCCGCCATCTTCTCTTTCATGCCCTCATCCTCTCCTCTCTCCCTCCCTCTTCCCCTCCTTCCTTCCATCCTCCCCTCCCCCCATCCGCTCCTCCGCCACCCTCCTCTCTTCCACCACCATCCCCTCTTTTCTCCCCTCCCTCCTCCGGCCCTTCTCGCCCTTTCTCCCTCCTCCCCTTCCTCCTCCTTCCTGCTTCCCTCTTCTGCTCTTCCCTCCATCCTCCCCTCCTTCCCCTCATCATTCCCTTCCTCCCCTTCCCCACTCCTCCCCTTCTTCCTTATCTCCCCTTTCCACCTCCCCCCCATCCCCAACTGGGCATGGAGTCACGGTATGACCACAGTCTCTGCCCCCAGGAAAACCGAGCTGGAGAGCAGCTAGGCACAGGGGAATGCTGGGATGGACGGTAGCCCTTTGATAAGAGGGTTTCTAGACAAACCAGCTTCCGGCTGTGGTGAGTGTCTGGGACTTAGGCCCTGGGCCGACTGCCTTTCTTCGCATTCACCGCCTGGGGGCGCTGTGGCCTAAAGTTCCGTTAGGGTCAAGGCAGGGTTGAGATCTCAGTTAAGGGATACACTGGACTTGGGAGCGTCCCTTGGCCTCAGTGTGGGTGGGTGCAGAACCTTTGCTGTGGATAGTGGCTTTGTCATCCTTCCAGTGAAAGCTTTGGGAGATCCAGCCTTTCCTAAACTCCTGGCTTTCTTGGAAGGCTTTCTAAGCTCATGACTTCAGTTGTGAGGCTTCCTGTCGCCTTGTGTCTCACCCTACCATTTGTGAAAATCGTTTGTTGGTGACCTGAACTGGGATACGGCAGAAAGGACCTAGAAGACTCTTTTACTAAATTTGGAGAGGTCGTTGACCACCCCTCAGAATGAATCTCAACACTAGAAGACCAAGAGGTGTTTAAAGATGCAGCCGGTGTGGAGAAGGTAAGGTCTGCACTCAATTAAGGTTCCTGTGGATGGGATTTGATTTCTAAGAGAATAGCATTCCTGGTTCATGAAGCTTTGTCTGAGCTGCATGTGGCCTATGCACTGGGGGAGGCATAGTTTAGGGACTTGTTCACGTGCTGATGAAGTGGGGAGTGAGAGGTACATAGGCTGGAGTAGTCCAGGAAGAGGATAGTGGACATTTAGGGCCTGTTTGAGGCACTGCGCCAAACGCTTCACATATGAGGATGAGAAGAACATTCAAGATGCCATGAGATAGGCATTTCATTACCATTTTACAGAGAGAGAAATTAAGGCTCAGAGATTAAGTAGCTAGAAGAGATCACACAGTGAGTAGGGCATGGAACAGCAAGGATTCTGGCCCAGCAGCCCAGCGCCAACCTGTGCTCTTAATCCCTGTGGCTTTACTTCTGGAGGAAACAGGTCTTTGATTGGGACCGCCAGCACCAGAAGAAAGATCAATGTATTAGTCCACTAAAGGAATACCCGAGGCTAGGTAGCCTATAAGAAGCAAGGTTCATTTTGGTTTATGGTTTGCAGACTCAACAGGAAGCACAGAGCCAGCATCTGCTTCTGGTGAAGCTTCATGAAGCTCACAATTATGGTGAAAGATTAAAAAAGGATCAGGTATGTTGCATGGCAAGAGTGGAAGCAAGAGAGAAAGAGGAGGTACCTGGCTTTGTTAAACAGCCAGCTTTCCTGTGAATTAATAGAGCAAGAATTCGCTCATTACCATGGGGGGCACCAAGTCATTCATGAGAGATCCACCCCCATGACACAAACAGGCTCCATCTCCACACTGGGGGACCACATTTCAACATGATACTTAGAGAGGGCAGCATTCAAACTAATTCACTCAGGAATGGACACAGGCTCTGAGGACTGAGCACTGATTTCTGTGTATTTTGATAAATCCAGTGGATTTCAACTTTGAAGAAAATTGGGAAGTCAGGCTGGGCAGAATGTGGTGTGTTTGGAGAGGATGAAATATTTTGTGTAGGTGTGGTGGAATCTGGGGGCTCAGGAAGAAGGAACGGTCCCTGGGTAATGCTACTAAGAAATGCCAATGAGAATTAGAACCAGCGTCCACCTAACCACCTTCGCAGAAGGAATTGCCCAGGTTTTAGCACTGAACATCCTATACCTAGGAAACCCCATGGTCCCAGCTTTGTGTTACAAGTCACTTATCCTGGGAAGTCCCTTTGTGTGCTTTTAGTCCTGAAAGTCCCCAAACCTCTTAGGCCTTGGCAAACCTGGATGGCTGATCCACCTACCCTTCTGTTGGAACAGGCCCTAGCCCAGAGGGAGCACAGGCTGGGTGGCCACAGCATGAGCCCCCCAAAAGCCACAGCCATGAGAAGGATCCTTTGAAGAAAATCTTTGTGAGGGGTCTAAACCCTAAAGCCACTGAGGATAAGGGAGTATTCTGGTGAGCTTGAGAGGTGACTAACCAGGCTGTGGTTTATGTCCCACCTGCCACCAGTGGCCACCATTCTCCTTCCTTCCGTGGCTGGCTGGAGTTCTCTGTGGGCTTTTTTCTCTCTTTCTTCCTTTTGGCGGGGGTGGGAGGGGGATGGGGGTGGATGGTATGTCTTCCCTCCTGTGAGTTTCCTTGGGGACCTGAGCCAGGGGAAGGCACTGGCCCTGAGCTTTGCCTGTGTTTCCAGATTGAGACCGTTGAACTTTCAGTGGATCCAAAGTCTAACAAAAGACAAGGTTCTGCGTTCATCACCTGTAAAGAAGAGGACCCTGTTGGGCACCAACTGGAGAAGTTCAGCATCACCAGTGAAAGCAAGGTAAAGTGTCTCCAGCCCCATGAGCCTCCCCTCCTGCCTCCCGAGAGCTGGCCTTTGGGTTAATGGGGACCCCATAGGGTCACCGATCATCCCAGTTTTATTTTTATTTTATTTTTTTATTTTTTATTTTTTTTGAGTTGGAGTCTCACTCTGTCGCCCAGACTGGAGTGCAGTGGCCGCTCCCGACCACCGAAGCCTCGACTTGCTGGGCTCCAGCGATCCTTCCACCTCAGCCTTCCAAGTAGCCGGAATTACAAGCATGTACTACCACGCCCAGCTGATTTTTTGATTTATTGTAGAGATGAGGTGACCATCCCAGTTTTAGCACTGAGAGTATTGTGTCCTGGGAAACCCTTCCTAGAATGTGAAAGGCCTTGGTTTTTGGCACAAGTGTGGAAGGTAGGAGGAAAAGTATAAAACTCATCAGTTCTGGAGGGGCTGAATGGAACACAGTCTGTAGGGTCAATTGGATGGGGCACAGATTATCCACCTTCTGTACTTTCTCTTTTTTTTCTTTTTCTTTTTTTTTTTTTTGAGGTGGAGTCTCTCTCTGTCACCCAGACTGGAGTGCAGTGGCCGCTCCTGGCCACCGCAGCCTCGACCTGCTGGGGCTCCGGCAATCCTTCCGCCTCAGCCTTCCAAGTAGCTGGAACTACAGGCATGCGCTACCACGCCTGGCTCGTTTTCTATTTATTGTAGAGATGAGGTCTCACCAAGTTGCCCAGGTGGGTCTCGAACCCGCGGGCTCAGGCAATCCACTCACCTCAGCCTCCCAAAGGCACGGTATTACAGGCTGAGCCACCGAGCCCGGCCCTTCTGTACTTTCTGTTGCCCATTTTCACCTGACCACTGATGCTGGCACCCATAATTTGCAATTCATGGTTATCCATCCATTATTGCATCACTCAGAGTGTGATGCTTAATCATGAATGTTAACAGTCTTTCTTGACTTTGCCTGTGGATTAACTATTGTGCTTTGTATCAAGATAGGGCTAGTCGGGCTCGGTGGCTCAGCCTGTAATCCCGGGACTTTGGGAGGCTGAGGTGAGTGGATTGCCTGAGCCTGCGGGTTCAACCCGCCTGGGCAGCAAGACCTCATCTCTACAATAAATTAAAAAATCAACCGGGCGTGGTAGCGCATGCCTGTAATTCCAGCTACTTGGAAGGCTGAGGTGGAAGGATCGCCGGAGCCCAGCAGGTCGAGGCTGCGGTGGCCGGGAGCGGCCACTGCATTCCAGTCTGGGCGACAGAGTGAGACTCCAACTCAAAAAAAAAAAGATAGGGCTAATTTAATTTTTTAATACTGTGTATATCATGGCCATGTTTTCTAAGAGGTCAGATCATGAAAATGATAATGTTGATAATACCCACACAACCATGCCCCCATCACCAAAAAAGATGACAAAAAGACTGATATTTTAGTGACAGATGGAAGGATGTGTACAACTGAATCAGGGAGGTAAGTAACCAAAACAGAGCAGGCTTCACAATATACAGGAAAGAATTTGGGATTGGGCATGGTGAAGCAGGGAATGTGAAAGGACATCTAGAGAGTGAATCTCACAAGTCCGGGGTGAGACAGGAAAATGCTTCCAAGCCAATAAAAATATTTTCATTTCCCAAAAAGACACCGATGTTCAATCACTGGTGCAAAATCAAGCTGAATTTGCTTGTGCATACCACACTAACAGGAATGCATTGTCCTCGTTCCCGTGACTGCTCTGTGAAACCGGGGAAAGTTACATTTCCTGATTTGGGGGCTGCAACTGAAGTACCTTGAAGGTGAACAAAAGGGAAATTTTTGATAACAGATGTGTTGGCTCCTTACAGTGTAGATCCGATTCTGTCATATCTTGCCAACAAGCGTGCGTTCTATAGTAGATCAACTTTAAACCATGGCAACAAAAAATGTTCCCTCTAGCTGTTAAATACTTTAACTTGACAAATGGAGTTTCAAGTCTTCTCGATTTGTATGAGGATTTTAATGAAACTGCTGAAATCATAGAATAAAATATTGTTGGTATTTTATCTAAATACAAATTAGACTTAGCTCATGTATCTGCATATTCATCAGACAGTGCAAATGTAAATTTTGGCAAATTCCATTCAGTCCCTAAACTTCTTACCAAAAAAAGAGAAGAGATCTTACCTGTTCAATATCCTGAACTTCTTAGATACACCGCTACTAAAAGGGGATGTGATCTGCTTACATGTGATATTGAAACTTTCATCTGGAAAATTTTGGGTCACTTTTCAATTTCCTCAAAATGTACCGCAGCACTTAATGAGATTTTTTACTTCATAGATATGGATGGTGGTAACTTCTTTAGACGTGTCTTCAAGATGGCTGTCAATGCTGCCGGCCGTAGAAAAGATGCCAAAATGTTGGCCTGTCATACAATCGTATTTTCAAAATATGGAACAAGAAGAATGTCCTTCTTTAACTTGGAAATATTTTGAGGATAAGAATGGAGAAAGGGATTACAGTAAAACAGAAAGGTATATGCTGTTTCCCCAAAACAGTTTGATGATCTTTGAAGAGATAAGAAGAAGCCTGGAAAAGGATGGCCTGACTGCACCTGAGCTGTTCGATGTTATATGTCAAACAGCATATAGCAATAAAGAAGCACATCTATCCTAGCACAGATTTGTTTACTAATTTGATAACTGCATTTCAATAAAATAGGCTGCCTTTGTAGTCCTGTGTATCTTCTTTTGTGCATTTTTCCAGACTATCAAAAGGGTTGATGTCACATTGAAAGTTAAGAGTATCTGCCGTGGATGATGAATAGAAAGCTTTACATATAGGGAGAGGCGAATAGGCTTTTCTGCACCCTCACCTTGGGCTGCAGCCTGTTGATCAGCTGGAGTAGGCATCAGCTGGTGGCCTATGAGTTGACAGGGTGTGACCCATTTACCTAAGAACCATCCTGTTCCTACACGTCCAAGGGTGTGGAATTCCCATAACATACAAAGAGTTGTTCTTTCAGGCTTAGGTGATCTGCCTTGAATAGGAATATTAGGAGACTGTTTCCAGCTTTAAGCACTTCAGTGGCACTGTGGAAGGGACCTCAGCATCAAGTTTGAGCCACATCTTCAATTCAGGCACTGAGGTCTGGGGAGGTTCCTTACCTCATTCTCATCAGTTGAAGATACTGAGGCATTCCAAGAGGGTTTTAGTTTCCTTCCATAGAGGGAACGTTTTCTGGGAGTCTGAGGGGAAATAGGGAGGAGGCTGGGGTAAAGATGGGCATAGAAGGGGATGGAAAGGAGAGCTGGGAAAACAGAACCAAACTTCAGGATGCCTCTCCGCATTCCAGTGTCTTGCCATCAACTCTTCTGTGAATCTTCAGGAATTTTATTAACTTCCTTGGACCAACTTAGACTTCTCATAAATTGGATACACTTCCCTGAAGCACTTTTCTGCGCAAGGAATAGATTTAGCAAACAGACTTCATAGGATTTAATTTCATGCTTGGGTTTTCTTTTCTATTCCAAGGAATTCTATTATTCCCAGCATCACAGAACTTGTATAGCAGCTTGACTTCTAGGTGACAGCCCTCTTCAGATCTCCCAGGGGCTCTTCTGTAAGGAAGAGGGCTGGAGTTACTGTATTCAGCCCCGAAGGCAAAAGAATGAGATGAGACTTGTTGCAGGGAAGCATAATTTAAAGTCCATTTAAGGTTCGTTCCTGGGAACAGCCTGCCCTGGACTAGACAAGATTTAAAGTGCTTTACAACTCTGGAATCGTATACCTTTCCCCTTAGATATCCAAGCCTGAAGTATAAGACCAGGGATCCTGATCTCCCAGCCACATCTAGATGACAGTGCTGCGGCTTTGAAGCCCGACAGACTTGGATTCTGACCTTGGACCAGTACACCACTTCACCTCTCTGAACCTTAGCTCCCTCTACTGAAAATGGGGACAGTCTGCTGGAGGGTAGGCAAAAGGCCTGGGTTGCCATAGAGATCCCCTAAGTGTCCCTCAAATGCTGAATGAGGTTCACTGTTAAAAATCTCTGCGAGTTCCAGCCGCAGGAGGCAGCAACTCCCAGCTCCGGGCCCCAGGACTGGGCCGAAGGCAGTGACCAGTCAGCCTCCTCCCTCCATGGGGCTGGCATCAGCGGGGTAGAGCCCAGCAGGGGCCGGACCGAACGCGGCGCATGCGCGCAGTGGGGAGGCGTGGCCGGGGAGGGGCGGCCGGCTGGGCGCTGGAGGCGGGGCGTAGAGCAGCTAAGCGCTTCCGGACTCCAGGTACCGCCGGTTCATGTAGCTGCCCCCGACTTACTGCTTTGCAGCTGCAGTGAAGGCGAGCGCCTGCAGGTGAGCTGTGCATCCCGCAATCGCGAACTTCCTGCCCTGCTTTTTCTTGCAAAGGCGCAGAAATAAAAGGGGCTTTGCTGAGTGGGCACCCTTCTGCCCCATCCCCCCAAATAGCTACATCAAACGGTAGTACGAGAATCTTGAGGGGACTTGCAGGGGTATTTAGTAGGGTCTGCTCTCCCAGAAGTCGTCTTCCTCCTCCTGGAAATTTCCCGAATTTCTGCCTTCTCGCGGCCTAAATCTCACATCTAACCTGCCTCCTAGCTTCCTGGAGCCGGGGTGGTGGTAAGAGGCAGTGGGGTGGGCTCATGGACCACAGCAGAAATGCTTGGCAGAATTTTAACCTTCTCAGCGCAACCTAGACTCAGCTCGAAATTATGCCTACTGTGCCCCTAAAGAGCAAGTGTAGGTAATTGTCCTATTTTTAGCATGTGGAAATGGTTTTCATGTCATCGTTTTTATATCAACGGGAAATCTTAGTGAGTTCCCCAAATGTTGAAGGACTTGGAGCTGGCAATGAGGTAGGACAGTCACCTGGTTTTATACGTGGTGCAGTATATCACTTTTCTGCATTGCATCCAAAATGCTTTCTGGCCTTTCCAAGGCACCGCACTTGCGTCAGGAGCATGTGACATGTCCCCACTCCATCCTTCTGTGTTAACACAGCCTCTGGTTTTAATGTGTGCTTCTGGCCTGGCCAGATGGCCTGCCAAGGAATAGGAGGCAGAGGGGTGATTGCTTTCTGTCTGAATTTTCTCTGTGAGAACAGAAACTTCTTGTAAGGATTGGGAATAGATTTTGCCTTGTTAGAGCAACAGTTCACTAAGGAGATTAAGGGGCTACTTATTTCCTGGCAGTAGAGCTCTCTTGGGTAAGTTGGTTACAGAGTGTCTTAAGGCAGAAACCATTCCTTTAGTTTACTCATTCATTCGTTTAACCAATATTTTCTTTTCTTTTGAGTTGGGGGTCTCACTCTGTCGCCTAGGCAGGAGTGCAGTGGCACGATCACAGCTCGCTGCAGCCAGCCTTGGACCCCTGGGCTCAGGTGATCCTTCCACCTCAGCCTCCTGAGTAGCAGGGACTACAGGTGTGTGCCACCATGCCTGGCCAATTTTTAAAATGTTTTTGTAGAAACAAGATCTCGCCTAAGGTGGTCTTCAACTGCTGGGCTCAAGCAGTCCTCCCGCCTCGGATTTACAAAGTGCTGGGATTACAGGCATAAGCCACCATGCCTGACCTCAAAGAACATTTTCAAAGCACCCACCTTGTGCGGGACAGAGTTTTCGATGCTGTGAGGAGGACGATGCTGTGAGGAGGACAAAGATGAAAGTGCTTGTCCTCAGACAGTTTGGCTTAGAGGAGAGAGAATCCCAACCTGAGTAACTATACCAAGTACAAGAGGATGGGCCCCTAAAAGAAGGCCACACTAGGAGCTGAGGGGCTCAGAATGCAGAGGAATCAGCCTTTCGCACCAGCTACTTGGCTTCAGGATTAGGTCTCCAAACTGCTATGTGATGGCGAATGTTCTGTTTCACAAGCTTCAGATCCGCGTGTGAGGCTATTCTCCTGACTGTGTGTCAGGCATCTCAGACCGAATCCGTTCCAAACGGGTCCCATCCATCCTGGCCCCCTCCCACTTCCCCCTACTGCACACCTGCTGCTGCTCCAGTGGGCAATAGCATCAGCCTTCCCCACCTCTCCTGCTGGTCCAACTCAGAGGCTTAGGGGTGAGTCATCTCTGATTCACCTCAACCCACCTTCCACCACTGCAGCCAGCACACACTTGCTGAAATTTGAATCTAATTGTGAGGCTCACTTCACTGATTCCTCACCACCCTCGGGACAGAAGCCAGGCTGCCATTAGAGGGCTTGCATGGGTGTATGGCCCTGTCTGTCTCAGCAGCCTCTCTCTTGCCCTTGACCTTCTTTTTTTTTTCTTTTTCTTTCTTTTTTTTTTTTGTTGTTGTTTGAGTCAGAGTCTCACTCTGTCACCCAGGCTGGAATAGCATGATCATGGCTCATCACAGCTTTGAGCTCTGACTTGGGTGATGCTCCCTCTTTAGCCTCTTGAGTAGCTGGGATTATGGGCGCGCATCAGCATGCCTAGCTTTTTTTTTTTTTTTTTTTTTCTTTAATTTTTTTCTGTCCAACTATGTTACCCAGGCTGGTCTTGAATTCCTGGGCTCAAGCAATCCTCCCGCCTCAGCCTCCCATAGTGCTGGGATTACAAGTGCGAGCCACTGTTGCCCGGCTACCTTTTCATGTGGAGATCATGACAGGCTTTCTCATGCCCCCAGGCCCTTGGACATGTTCTCCCTTCTGCCAGGAACACTCTTCCTTGCCATCCTCTTCACTTGGCTTCTTCATGCAGTCCAGGCCCCACTGGCACCTTGCTTCCTCTTAGCTTCCTTTCTTAGGTCTCCAAGTCTTGCTGAGAGCCACTCCTTGTTACAGTGCTCCTGCCTCTTGTAGGACTGGTTCATGCATCTGCCTTCTTCTGTGTGCTGTGCTGCAAGTCCTGCAGGACTGAGGCCGTGTCTGGGGCTTTCCATTGCTCCCGACTGCCTTGCACAAAGATACTCAACAAATAGTCGTTAAATGGAATTGAGTGTAAATATACATTGTCGTATCGTGGTATGTTTCATTGACTGCCTGAATCATAAATCCACCCCACCTCACTTGTCTTCTCAGTGTGTTGAAATAGTCATGGTCTTGCATGAATCAAGCTTAAACATAGGTGTAAGTGTGAATGAGAAGAATAATCACTATTATTAGTGCAGCTAATATTTGTTGAGTGCTCAAGATGTGCTAAGCACTGTTGTAAGTATTTCACAGTATTAACTCGTTTAACTCTTGCAACAACCTTTGAGGTAGATATTTTTATTATCCCTATTTTAGAGACGGAAAAACTGAGTTACAGAGAGGTTAAAGAATGTGCCTGATTTTACACAGCCAGTAAGTAGTGGTATCTGGTTTGGTCTGAAGACAAGTGTACATTGTGGATTATGGTTAGCTCCTTGAGAAGGACTATAAGTGGGACTGAACATCAAATACCCATAGGGCTGAACCTGGGAAGTTGCCAGATGGAAGGCAGTGCCCTGTGGTCACAACTTGAAGCCATGTGTCCAAGCAGGTGATTACTCCAGAACTGAAAACACTGGAGTATATCGGTTTCCTTTGCATATTCACTTTTTTCACGTAGTTGCCCCAGTTACCAGGCAGGTATTGCATAGAAGGCAGGGGTGGGACTACCTGGAGTCTGGAATCTTGGCCTGCTGTCTTACTACCCTGGGAGAGGTGAAGTTTGAACCTCCCTTTCTTTGGTAGACTGGAGAAGTTGGTTTCTATGATTCTGTGGGGTGCATACACTTTTAATACACACCTGTACACCAAAACTTTATGTTGTATGATGTGTCCCTTCCCCTTTGCTTTAGAATCGCAACTTTGCCAATGGACCTGATTGGGTTTGGTTACGCGGCCCTGGTGACATTTGGAAGCATTTTTGGATATAAGCGGAGAGGTGAGCTTCAACCAAATTTTCATCAGAGGGCCTTGTTGGGGGTGGGAGGTTGTGCCAGAATCCTCTGAGGGTAAGGAGGACAAATGCTAAAGATGTCTTAGAGGTGACTGAGAGCCAGTGTGTTGTGGAAGGGACTCGTGGAGGGAGGGACTTACAGGGGCTGGGCATGACAGAGCATTTCAGGCCAGGGGCTCTGGGCCTCTGCACCATGAAACTCTCTTATGTCTTCTGTCATTATAAGCTATGTAATTAATTTAACCTCCCTCAGAACCACTGCTTATTATTAAATGATAATTTTTTTGTTTATACAATTGTGATACCAAAAAACTAAGTTATATTGATAGTGTGTGCGGCAAAGGAAAATTTGTTAAATACTTAGATATCATATTTAAAGTTGACTCTTCATCTCTGTCCAAAAGAGGGGGGGAAACCCACTTGATCAATTAAAAGGGCTTCATGAAGAACAAGGAAAAGTTAAGATTTTATATTTTATTCTGTTTTATGGTAGAATTATTTATAGTCATGATGTCTCATATTTCTGTTCCTTATATTTTAATGAAATTTTAAAAATGAAGTTTTATTTCAAAGGCTGTTGTATTTGTGACATTGGTGGACCTGAATTTCAGTGAAAAAGCCGAGTCTCCATGGTTACCAGTCAGCTTTCTTCTTTAGAGATTGCTAAGAAGTCAAAGGCTAGAAACACTTTCTCTCTAGGCTCTGAGGGGTGGCGGTCAGATCAGACCATCTTCTAACACTCCTCAAAACCTGTAATTTACCTTGGATATATATGTATCATGAATGTGTATTTGAAGGGAAAAAAATGATGGCACCAAATTTAAGACCTGTAAACCAACTGCTCAAAGACTGATGTCTCACCATCTACTTTAAAGACAACTCAGTTTAAAATCCTGATAGGATTGTCATTGAAAAAAATGTTTTCTCATTGTCAATGATGTGTCTAAATAACTTCTGTTACAGAATAGGAAAGAACACCTGGACATTTTTATTCTTTGCCTGTTTATCTGAGAGGTGGGAAGAAGGGAATTTTGTGTATGTGTGTGTGTTTGTGTGTATGCACGTGTGTGTTCGGGTGAAGGGATCGCTTTATTACCCTAACCCAGATATCTTCAGGTTTTTCAGCTGGTGGGAACAAATGAAACTGCATGAGCTGAAAGGCCTCTGATTTCAGGGCTTGCTACCTAGCTGTAAGATATGGCTCCTTGGCCTCCTGAAAGAATGCCCCACTAAGTGATCCTGGAAGTCCCTGAGGGTAATTGTGTATTCACAGGAAAGCTCACACTTGCAGTGAAATGTGAATTATAGGCACAGACCATAGAGTCAAGCATTCCTGAGTTTTAATCTTGATACTACCACTCACTAACTCAGATGAATTGTTTTAACTTCTGGGCCTCAATTTCTCACCTGGAAATTAAGCTGTTAGGATTAAATAAGGTAATGTATTTCACATAGTGCCTAGCACACAATAAAGGTTTAACATTCTTGTTTCTGCTGCTACTACCCCACCAATGGGGAGGTCTATGGGCCCGTGAAGCAAAATACCTTTTTCTAGTCTTGCTCTCTGGTTTTGTGTTATATTCTAAGCTGCTTGTAGCCCAGGTGTCTTAGAACATTTGTGTAAAGTGAATCAACACCTTCTCTGTGAACACAGGGCTCCCCCAGGTATGAGTCCCATGCCCCTGGGCCAGGAGACCCTTCCAAGAGGGAGTTATTGAGAATAATCTTGGGTGGGTGAAAGATAGGATGTCAAAGTGGTGTTTGGTGGCAGGACACAGACATTTCTACCTCCTACACAAGACCAGCTGCCAGATATAAGTTTGGGACAGAGTGAGGGGCTGACAGGTTTTCTTCTTAGGTTGGGAGAGAGGCTGTGACAAGACACAGTGCTGAGCATCAAGCCTGTGTGGGCTCATGTCCCTCCCAGAGAGGACCCCAGAAATGTGAATAACCAGGAAGACTCTGTGATATGGAGGCTGTTCTGAGGCCAGGGGGCGCCGAGCACCAAAAGTCAAAGGGGGTCAGAAGGCTCACCCTACCTCCTCCCACACCAGAGCTGAACCTGACCTCATACCTTCTCACTCCTGCTGGAGGGAAGGGCCCTGCAGCCTCTCCAGAGAGGCTACTCAGGGCCACGAGAGTACCTGAAGAGAGGTTCCTAGGTACTCCTTAGAAAACTGCCCTACTGAGACTGTGCCTCACCCATCAACCATCCCAGAGAGGGGGAGGGAAGAGCTTGGAGCTTCTTTTCTGGTGTCCCCACTCTGTGCACTGAGTGTTTTCTTCAGGTTTTTACTCCTTCCCACCAGCCATGCTGCAGCCCTGCCCCCTTCCTCACCTGGTTCTCATACACAAGGGCTGCTGGTGCCCCTGCCCTGTCCTTGCTGAGTGCTGTCTGATCTTGTCAAGATTCAAGTGCAGGCACTGCCACTCCCTCCAGATACTTCAGTTTGTGGTGTGTGTATGATGGGGACCCAGGGAGGATCATAGCAGTACCAAAATCTTCAGGGTAAGCAGAGAAGACCATAAAACTGCTAGGTAGGAAGGCACCCTAATGGTGACTTAGTCACGCATTTCAGAAAGTGCTTTAATCTGCTTGACTGACCGCCCTTATCTGACATCTTCTGCTTGACCATGACCCATGAAAGGAAGTGTCCAGGCATGAGTTCATTGGTTTTTATCAGGTGCTCCCTGTGCCCCTGACCTGTGTCTCACCCTGGAAAACAGCAGTGAGCAAAAAGACGGGAGCTCACGAGTGAGTGGAGGAGACTGACATTAAATCAATGAACAGCTTGTAAATTATGTGATTGTGAATCGTGGAAGACCGTGAGAGGGGCCCTCACTTGAAGTGGTGGGTCTGAGAAGGCATCTCTGAGGAACTAGCACTTAAGCAGACATCGACGACGAGCTGCACTTGGCTGAGTGAACAGTGCAGGGAAGAGCAGTCACGTAAGGAACAGCATGTCTGGAAGCTTGGAAGAATAGTTTGGCCTGTTCAGGGAACTGAAAGAAGGCCAGGGCTCCCACAGTATAGTGAACTGGGTTTTTCCCTAAGTGCATTGAGAAGTGCTGAAGGTTTTTAATTAGAGGAGTGGCCTGTCCAGATGATTGTTTTTAAAAGAAGATTTTGCTGTGTTTGAATCATAGATTTTGAGAGAAAATATGAGGAATTTAATAGTATCTCCAACTGTAACATCCTAAGCCTTTATATATATGATGGATGATATCAACCCTGTTTTGCAACTGATAAAATTCAGAGAAGCTAAGTGACTCTGCCAAAGTCTTTCAGCCAGCAAGTGAAAGAATTAGGACTAGAACTTAGTGTGTTTGTTTTGTCATTCAGGATGCTGGGGTGTGTGTGTGTGTGTGTGTGTGTGTGTGTGTGTGTGTGTGTGTGTGTGTGTATGTGCATGCATGTGCTGCAGTGGTTCTTAACCTGGCTGAGCTTCCTATGGATGTTTTTAAAATAGAGATACCTTGACCCTGCCCCCAGGGATTCTGATCCAATAGATTCTAAATAGGGCAAGTTCCACGAAGCAAGGATTTTGTGTCTTGTTCATAGTGTCACTAGCATGTAGCCTGCTGTCCAGTGCACAGGAAGTGCTCAGTGTTTTTCACAGTGCCTTGGGGTGGGTGGATGGGGTGGGGGCTGGGAGTGCACCGGTGGGGTGGGTGGAGGGGTTGGATAGGAGACTGGCTGGCTGGGTCAGTGCCCTGATTCTTCCCTTTTCTCAGTTTAGTCTCCATTAGTCCTCATGTCTTGATATCTTGAGGCTTGAAGTTTTGTTAATCAGGAAAGAACCATTACTTGGTTTGCACAGCACTTTTTTCTTTACCTCTATGAGCATGTTATTTTCCATCATCACTACCTTACAATAAAAAGACAGAGGCAAGGAGACTAGAAAAAAAGAAAAAAGGGCATAAAGAAGTCAACTGATTCCCCCAGATCATGCAACCAATGTTGAAACCACGAGCACAAGGCAGATTTCCTATTCTCCAAGCAATACCAAATCCCTGCATTGCTATGCATTTGGTGTTCCTCTGCCTTGCATTTAGGGTTCAGCATGAAATAGTCATTTCTTAGAAATCATCCAAGGAAAGGCCTATACTTAACTTGGCTTTGTCCACCTACGTGCCCAAGTAGGATCACATCTGAAAGTGCCTGCATCATACTATAAGTATTGGAATGAATTGTTTTACTTTGAGGTTATTTTTTTGAGTCTAGACATTTTTTTTTCCAGGTGGTGTTCCATCTTTGGTTGCTGGTCTTTGCGTTGGATTTTTGGCTGGCTATGGAGCTTACCGTGTCTCCAATGACAAACGAGATGTAAAAGTGTCACTGTGTAAGTAAGCCATTAGTCCCAGTTACAGAGACTCAAACACTGCAGGGGGTGGCCCTTTTGATACCCTATGCTAAGCTTACTAGAAAATATTGAGTCAGATGGCCTGTGCATATGTGTGTGTCAAGACAGAACACAAACCCTGCTTCTTTCTAGACAGACCAGATCAAAAATAATGGTCTTGCTACCAAGCCTTTCAACTCAGAGCAATATGTCTATAAAACTTGTTACTAGAACAATGAAATTGAATTAAATTGAGAAAAAGAATTATTGCCAGATTTTCTGCTAACTCGCCTAAATGCATATTTAGCATAGTTTTTATGTTGCTGTGAAAATAACTAAAAAGAGACAGTCTTGCATTATTTTATTTAATTTACAGTTTTAGATTTTGCACTGACTTAATCTAGAAAAGCTAGGCTTACCTTTTTTTTTTTTAACCTTCTTCCCCATTGAGCTAAATGAGGGAATGGCCATGGAAAAAAATGGCAACCTGTGTGTTTAAAACTATTAGGATGTTTGGCTTTATTTTGTCTCAACTAAAATGAAATACAGGGAAGGTTTAGAAAACTGCACCAAGCAAATTGTCTCTATTTGATTTGCCATGTGAGTATGAAAGAAACTACAAACGAAGTTAAAATTGTACCCGTTCTACATTGAAGGAGAGAAAGATTTGATGGGGTTTTTTTCTTTAGTTATTTTAAGCAGGGGTTGGGGATATTTTTAATAATGAGATTGTGTCAAAAGATAAAACTGTATAAGCAAGTTATACTGGGCTTTTATTTATATGCATTTAAGTAGTTCACATATGCTTGTCATTCATTTTATTTTTATATCCATAAATGGTTTTTCTTTGAAAGTGGTTCTGAAATTATGACATCGATGTCCTAATCTCTTATGTAAAACCATCTCCCCTTCATATTGGTACACTTCCTAAAAGGCAGATGTGATGTTTCTGAGTATATTGCATTACTTCAATTGTTTTTTTAGTCTTCAGGGATCAAATTTTGAAAATGGAATGCCACAAGAAAAAACTGGCCAGCTTTCTTTCTAGTATTTTTTTATTAATCAGATCTTACTTTTAAAAGAAATAATTGTTATTTTCTTTACATTCTGTTAACTAAGCATTTATGAGTATCTTCTGTGGGTCCAAGTATACTACCTAATGTTTCTTTTTTTTTGAATTTGGGTCTCACTCTGTTGCCCAGACTGGAGCCCAGTGGCACGCTGACGGCCACTGCACTACCTGGTGTTTCTGAGGAGAGTTGGATAAGGCTCAGTCTTTGCCTTCAAGGAGTGTTCTTTGAATAGAAATTTAGGTTAGAAAAAGACTTTCTCTTTTGATGGTATTTCAGGAATGAACTTGAATATGTTTGTTTACTCAGAAGCATTTTTGAAGAACTAGTTTATAAAGTTTTAATAAAGCATATTATCGCCAGGCTTGGTGGCTCAGCCTGTAATCCCGCGCCTTTGGAAGGCTGAGGTGAGTGGATTGCCTGAGCCTACGAGTTTGAGACCCGCCTGGGCAGCGAGACCTCATCTCTACAATAAATAAAAAAAAAAAATCAGCTGGGCATGGTAGCGCATGCCTGTAATTCTAGCTACTTGGAAGGCTGAGGTGGAAGGATCGCAGAAGCCCCAGCAGGTCGAGGCTGCGGTGGCCGGGAGCGGCCACTGCACTCCCATTCTGG
>NW_007247202.1:29292-36495 GCF_000164805.1 Carlito syrichta
ACAGAGTGAGACTCCAATTCAAAATAAATAAATAAATAAATAAATAAATAAATAAATAAAGCATATTATCTTTTTAAGAACATGGCAACTCAATACCTATACATTAGAAAGCTTTAAATGATATCACTTCTTTTCACAAGCAAGCATGGATAACATGTTTGAAGCTCTGCTTCATGAATATGCTTGGTTTCAGTTACAGCTTTCTTCCTGGCCACCATAATGGGTGTGAGATTTAAGAGGTCCAAGAAAATAATGCCTGCTGGGCTGGTTGCAGGCTTAAGGTAAGAAAAGCAATCTTTATTTATTTATTTTTTTGAGGCAGGATTTATTGAGAGGACAGAAATACTCCCACAGTAGGAGGGGACCCAAAGGGATTGTCCAGAAAAGCCATCTTGATCAATACTTTCCTCTGCTGTCATTTTGAAGTGCTGAATTTGCAGCAAAAAATCAATTTTAATTTGAAAGGTCAAAGTAATTGTATTATAATTAAGCATGACTGTAAGCACCTTAAAATACCATGGATTTTAAATGTAGTCATTTAAATCAAATACTCAGTCTCTTTGAGAGAGTTAGATGGAGTGACAGTGTGATACAGTCATTTTGAGTTTTAAGGGAGAGAAATTTAATATGTTTTAAAAGATAAATAGGGAACCTCAAGTTTCTCTTTATTTGATACAGTGATTCTAGTCATGAGATTAAGCATATTAATAAATAATAATTTAGAATAATTCTTCCTGGAAACTGCCTTCATGTGTTGAAAGCCAAAAACATGTTAATTAATTTCCTTTGATATGCATTTTCACTTTTTGGAATTTATTTCAAAGGAATGAGATCCACACAAAGACTGCTGTTCATTGCAAATTTATTTCTAATGGAAAACATGATAAACTGAAAGATTAGGAATAACCTAAAGGAAATGTAAGGGAGGAAATGTTTGAATAAATATTATGTTCATGTAATAGACTATTAGCAGGTATTGCATTTCATGTTTCAAAAACTAATGGCATTGGAAAATCTTAGTGACATAATAAGAAGCACAATTTAAAAAACCAAATATAGTGTGAACCTAATTTTTAAAAAATGTTTGTGTATAAAAAAACAAAATTGGAAAGAAATAATCTGAAACTTTAGTAGTGTTTTCCTCTGGGTGGTATTGTAATAAATAATTTTAGTGTTCTTTCTGTTTTCTGTAGAATTTGCTAGTGTGGCTATGTATTATGTTTCGGGGGAGGGGAGAGAGAGAGTATTTCCAGTTATTGCCCTGTTCTTGATACTTGGTGGTGGGAAGTAGGATTTACAGATCAAGACAAAGGCCCCAGTCAATAGAAAGTTACTGAGGTTGTGGCCAGGCGCAGTGACTCATGCCTGTAATCCTAGCACTTTGGGAGACTAAGGCAAGAGAATTGCTTGAGCCCAGGATTTGAGACTAGCCTGGGAAACATAGAGAGACCACGTCTGTATGAAAAATAAAATAAATTAAATTAACTGGGCATGGTGGCATGCACCTGTATTCTCAGTTACTTAGGAGGCTAAAGTGGAAGGATCACCGAGCCCAGGAGATCAAGGCTGCATTCATGCCATTGCACTCCAGTTTGGGTGACAGTGAGACTCCAATTCAAAAAAAAAAAAAAAAAAGTAGCTGAGATGATAATAATAATTCCCCCAAATTGCTCCTTGATTTTTTTTCTAAAGTTACACATATTCTGCTAGCGTTTTGAAGTTTGTGTTTCTTCTCAAACCTTTCTCTTATAAGTCCTCATCCCAGCATTTCAGAAGAGGTAGCTCTGATTTTTTTCATTCATTTAGTGAACATTTTTAAGTGGCTAATTCAGTCCTGTCTGTAAGGTTAGACTACAAGGATGACTCTCCAAAGAGCAGAGAGGAGAGTCCTGGAAGCCAATGCCTAGTGACACTACATGTTAGGTGAGCATGTGACTCCTTCTGTGTATGCCAAAGAAAAGTCACCCTCTCTTTGCCTTTCTTTTATTTTAATCCAGCCTCATGATGATCCTGAGACTTGTCTTACTGCTGCTCTGAGCATCCAAAGGAACTGAAAACAAAGCTCATATCATCCTGCTGTAACAGGCACAGCATATTTTTTGTATTTAAAAGATAAATTTCAATATGGGATGTTAAGCGTCTTATGTTAGAATAACAAAAGTAACACTGTCATCTCTACTATGAACACTAGTTTAAGGTCATTTAAAAAATTGTTTTAACCCTTTTCTAGTTGTCAAGCACTGTTTTCATTAAAGGTGTTCAAAGAATCTTGAAACTCTCCTCCATCTGCTGGGTCTATTTTTATATATGTGGTATTTTTGACAATTCCCAATACTCATGTCTCAAGTAAGTGTATATATTATTATTATTATTTTTTTTTTTTTAGTCAGAGTCTCACTCTGTTACCCAGGCTGGAGTGCAATTGAACAATCATGGCTACTGCAGCCTCAACCATCTGAACTCGAATAATCCTCTCACCTCAGCCTTTCAAGTAGCCTTCCATGTGTGGCTAATTTTGATTTATTGTAGAAACAAGGTCTTGCCAAGTTGCCCAGGCTGGTCTTGAGCCCTTAGGCTTAGGCAGTCCTCTCACCTCTGGCTCCCAAAGTGCTGGATTACAGGCATGGGCCACTGCATGTTGCCTCAAGTAAGTTTAAATCAGACAGTGTATCAGATAAAGGAATTCTTTAAGTGGACTACATAGAAAACTAATGTATCTATTTGTCTTTTGTGTTATACTAGAAATTATATTTTTTCCATTTTAATTGTATTGCTGCCAGTATTATTTTTTCCTTTAAAAAAATTTCATCCTCAGCACACTCCGTACCCTTGCAGAATGTATTCAGTTTTCAAATAAAAGACATTTTGTTTTAAATCTGCTTCTTTCATTTTAGAGTCTTTTCTAGATACTCAAATCACCTTTGACATTTAAATGTTCAATTATTAATGAAAAAGGTCGAGAAGAAGGGTTATGTAAGCCAACACTCTATACTTCCTCAGGTGCAGATAATCTCTCTTTTTTTCTGTCTAAAAGTAATAATTCAGAAACAAAAATGATTTTTGTCTCAGATCACGCCATTGTTAGGCATAGTTATAATGTTTAAAGTCCAAGGCACTTTTAGGATCCAGATTGACTATCATGGATGCCCAGGTCTCAGCCCATTTCTTCCACTGACTAGATGAGGGTCATTTCTTCTCTCTGTGACTCAGCTTCTCATCCTTCGGGAGGAATTGAACTAAATGATCGACAATACCTCTTATAGCTCTAAATAAAAATCTGCAATTTCTATCCCGTGTTAAGCAAGATTTTAAACCCTTTCTTTAAATGAAACTGTGGGTAGTGCCCTCAACTGATAACAGAGTTGCGAAGACCATAATTATGAACTTCGCAGCAACTTGGATGGACTTAGAGTCTGTTATACTCAGTGATCTATCACAGAAACAAAGAACTGAATGCCACATGTTCTCACTTATAAGTGGGTCCTGAACATTTATCACAATACTACAAGAGAGGCATGGACAGTAGTGGGACACTGCTGGGGAGGGGGGAGCACATAACATCACTAAGGGTGCCTGATTCTAAATTAGGAGAAGTGAGGACCAGTGGAAGGCCCAAACTTCACCTGCTCGTAGACCACTTATGTACCTAATCCTGACTTGCATCCCACATTTTTAAATTAAAATAAAGGGGAAAACAGCAGAGTTGATATGGTTGTGTTAGGTTGGTTACCTTTCCCAACTGACTTTCTAGAAAGTTGTTGAACTTTCGGTGATAAGTAATCCAATTAACAGTAGAGAAAAAAAACAAAACAAAAAAAACCCTACTAGTTGAACCAAATAGGAAACCCAGACAAAATTCTGTAATATACTTTTTAAAATCCCACTTTAAAAAAGAAAAAAAAAAACCTCACAAATTCTAATGTTCAAGGCTGAAAAAAGCTGTCATCATGGGATGCTCTGCCTCCTTCCCAGCTGACTAAGAAGAGTGTTCAGATTCGGACTGCCAACAACTTGAACGATGATCATGATACTGAAGTAGAAACTAAACATGAAATTGATCACAGAAATATATGCCATATCTGTAAATTACTCCAGTGATTTAAAGTTTCAGAAACTAGTTTGAAGCTGTGTTCCTTCCTGGACTTTTTCCAAAAGGTAGTAGAAATGAGTGATAGTGATGGATGTAGTTTTTTGCTGTGGTTTGTTTCTTAAAGAAATATTTGACATCCATTTACTTACTTGTGATTTTACTATTTTGTGATATGCAGAAGAATTCATCTTTGGATGAGTCTGAATAATTAGTGTTTTACTATCTCCTGAAAAATAGAGGGCAACCCCCTCAGGTCCCCTCCCACTGTGGGAGCTTTTCTGTCCTCTCAATAAACCCTGCTTTCTCAAAAAAGAAAAGAAAAAAGAAAAGTGTTCTCTAACTTATACATAGGTATTAGGTAGTTTATTTCCTTATATTTTTATTACTATCATTATTTTATTAACATGACTTATGGTATTTTTCTTGGCCCTGCTACTAATGTAGAGTGAAATACTTATTCAATTCCTTAGACCTCTTCGTTTGTTAATACTCAGTTACCATAGTGCTCATGTTTTGTTTTTTTTTGAGTTGGAGTCTCATTCTGTCGCCCAGACTGGAGTACAGTGGCACACTCCCGGTCACCACAGCCTCGGCCTGCTGGGCTCCGGCGATCCTTCCGCCTCAGCCTTCTAAGTAGCCAGAACTTCAGGCACGTACTACCATGCCTGGCTAATTTTTGATTTATTGTAGAGACGTGGTCTCGCCAAATTGCCTGGGTGAGTCTGGAACTCACGGGCTCAGGCAATCCACCTACCTCGGCCTCCCGAAGTGCTGGGATTACAGGCTGAGCCACCGAGCCCGGCCAGTGCTCGTGTTTTAAAGAAAAATGCCATGTTCAAATTTGAATACGTTCTTCATGGTCTCAATGTCCTCTTTCTCCAGGGGAGGCTTTGAGTCAAAATGGGTTGAAAATGTAAGATTGGAGTAGGTGGTCACTCATGTATGTTCTAGGTCTAAAACTTTATGATGTTATGATCCTTGGGCATGAGATCTGGAGTTAGAGAGATCTGAGTACAGGGTTCAACTTCATGAGTTGTATGACACTGGGCAAGTTACTCCATGTCTTTAAGCTGTGGTAGCCTTATTTATCAAAGGGGATAACAATAGTACCTCTTTAGTGGAGTTATTGTGATAATTAAGTGGGATAATGCATGCAAATAAACAGCAATGGGCCAGGTGTGGTGGCTCTTGCCTGTAATCTCAGCACTCTGGGAGGCTGAGGTGGGAAAATTGCTTGAGCCCAGGAGTTCAAGACCAGACTAGGCAACATAGCAAGACCTCATCTCTAAAAATAATAATAATAATAATTAGCCAGTGTGGTGCTATGTGCCTGTAGTCCCAGCTACTTGGGAGTCTGAGGCAGAAGGGTCACCTGAGCCCAGGAGGTTGAGGGTACTGTGAGCCATGATTGTGCCAGTGCACTCCAGCCTGGGCAACAGAGTGAGACTCCAACTCAAAAGATAAATAAATATCTTATAAATAAATATAAATAAATAGCAACAGTGCCTGACACTCAGTAGAGATGAGCCATAATATAAGCACTGTTGCTAGTAATGTTATCATTACTAATTCTAGCCTTAAAAGAAGTCTCTGTACTTTATAGTATCATATGACAAAAAAACTCAGTCATTAGGAATAGTGGTGTTAAACAGCCATTCTGTTGTCCATATATATAAAACTGCAAGATAAAAATATCTTAAATTATATGCTGATTACAAAGGAATGTATTACCTTTTACATACTTCTGAATAAAATGATATTGAGAAGTCATGGGGTATAGAATATTCACAGTCTGATCCAGCTTGGAGTTAGAGGACCAAAAACTCACTAAATGAATTAAGGGAAAAGTCCAGCAGCCTAGGAAGTTAGGGCGTCCATAATCTATACCAAATACACACATATCAGTGAAATAAGTAATCTGCATTACACATTTAGGCTTAAAGATTGTTGATCATGATAAATGTACGTAAGCATATGAATTAAATCATTTAATTAGAATTATGGTTATTCAACCCAGAAAGAATGAATTAAACCAGCATTGTGAGTGGGTTTGGAAAACTCATCTGGCTCTTTATTTTTAATCAAGCCCTAGCATTTTTTCTCATCTTTTCCTATACTTGCCAATACTATAATGAATGCACCTGGATGGAGGTCAAAGGCATTGGTGACTAAAAAAGGCATGCAACCCTGGTGTTAGGCATGGCAGCCTAAGTGTTAGCTCAAAATGCAAGTATTCCAGACATTATTTTTCTATGTTAAAAATGCAAAGACAGGAAAAATAAAGCATTTTAAAACAATTTTTTAACTTTTAGAATATTGCACAAAATTCTGCTAACCTTATAAAACACCCTGAGCCCCAGTATTGTCCAGTATATTTTTAAAATTATATCCATTCTCTCCTCCCCCAGCTCTCTAATTAGTGTGGGATTTCCCCACCTCAGAATCCTGTTTATAAGACCCTATTTTACTTCAGAGTTAAATCAGGTAACTGAAATTCTGTCAGTACCAGAACATGAATAGTGCTGAAATTATGTGTGAAATTCCTTTAAAAATAAAAAATCCAGAAGACTGGGGTGGGAGGAGAGAGGGTGATTTTATTTTATAACTACAAGTAAGGGAAATTTTTGAGCATTCACAAAGTGTTTGGGAATCCTTCAACTATCAAGAACATTCATTGTCTATTTTTCGTTTAGCTTGTCCCGTGTCTGTGTGTCGTGTGCCCCCCCCCGTCCCCGTCCCTGTGTTCCCCCCTCCCATCCAAGTCATCAAGCAGGGCTGGAGTTTTCTAGACAGGAAAGAATCTTGCAGTGACTCTTTCAAGGATGTATTCGACGTTGATTTCCTTCCTTTCAGATAGAAAGAGTGGGAAGAACAGCATTATCGTGTCACTTAGGTCCTTCAAACCTTCTACAGACATGTCACTCTTAGAGAAAGGGTGATACTTCAGAAAGAGTTCCAGATCAAGAGAACTACCACTTAAGGGCAGAGCAACATTTTAAGTAGTGCCTCAGTTTAATCTGCCTGCTTAACAGGTGGTGACTCTTGCCTGTAATCTCAGCATTGAGGTTTCCTGGGGGTCATTAGGTGTTCTGATGCAACATTGTTCCAGGAGC